>NW_019154113.1:9304090-9348167 GCF_002288905.1 Enhydra lutris kenyoni
CGTCTGTTGAAGGGCATCTTGGTTCTTTCCACAGTTTGGTGACTGTGGTCATTGCTGCTATGAACATTGGGGTACAGGTGGCCCTTCTTTTCACTACATCTGTATCTTTGGGATAAATACCCAGTAGTGCAATTGTAGAGTCATAGGATAGCTCTATTTTTAATTTCTTAAGGAATCTCCACACTGTTTTCCAAAGTGGCTATACCAACTTGCACAATGTTTTATCTTACTGTAAGTTTTGGAATTTTTATTATTTATATGGGCATTATTTTCTCTGAGTTCTCTAAAATTCTCTAATTTTCTCAGAGTTTTAATTTATGACATTTATCAAATTTGGGAAGACTTTCAGCCTTTATTTTGTCAAATATTTTATCTTTGTCAATCCCTTACTCCTTTCCTCTGGGGCTCCAATGTTATAAATGTTATACCTTTGGATAATATCCAACAGGACTCTGAGCTTCGATTAACATAAATGTATTTGTTCTCAGGTCTTTAGATTGGATCATTTGTATTGATTCACCTTCAAGTTCCCGGACTCTTTTTTGTCTGTCATATCCATTCTTCTATTAAATACATATGGTACTTTAAAAAATATATTCAGATAATGTATTTTACAATTCTAATGTTTCCATTTTGTTATTTTTTTGTAGGTTTTACATCTCTGCTGAGAATTTTTACCTTTCCATTTACTGTAAAGTGTTTACTTTTATCTTATAGAGAATTGTTATATTGCTGCTTTAGAATTTTTGTTCAATAATTCCAGCATCTGTATCATTTGGAGATTGGCATCCACTGATTATCTTTTCTTTCGAGGGTTGTTCAAATTTTCCTGATACTTTGTAGTCTTAAGAACTTTGATTTTATCCTAGGAATTTGGAGTATTATGTTGTAAGGCTTTTGAACCCATTAAAATTGTCTGGAGAATTTTGATTTTTTCTTTAACATTCAATTAACCCAATCAGGTTCAGATCACAAATTCTTTTACCTTGTGTGGACAGTTGTTCTGCTGTGTCTAAAAGTTTGTGAACTAAAGTTTCGGGTAGGACGTAGGCAGTAGCTAATATCCTAGTTCAGCTCCCAAAATGGTTGCTATGCTTCTTGGGTGTGTTCTGTGCTTGTTTAACTTGGAGTGTAAGCTGGAAATTTCTGCCAGTTCATAGGCATACTTTGAGTATTTTCTCTCTCCTTCTCACTATGTCCCCTCACACTCTCTAGCACCAAGGGTCTTGTTTGCTCAGTTGTCTGGTTAGAAATCCAGTGTTTCTCTCAGAATTTTAGTTCTTGCACTGACACTCATGGCAAGAAGCAACAATAAGATGAGAAAATTAATGGGAATTTCCTCATGTTCTTCTTAGCCAGGGAACGCCTTTTGCTGGTTTCTCTGTCCAAATTAAATATTCTTTTTCTCAGTGCTTTAGGTTTCCTAACAATCAGCTGTTTTATCCAAATGAACACGAAGTGAACAACTTATATGAACATTTACTCTCTTTTCAGCAGAGAATCAAAATACCAGAATCATCTCCTTTACCTTTCTTAAGAGAAATTGACTTCAAAACCACTTAGAGGAATGTGTTCTCTAATCTTGGATTTCTCTCTAGGCAAATCCACTAATTCTGACCCAAGCTATCAGATTTGTCTCAGTGTTTAGTGAGTTCTTTCTACTTAGGTTGTCTGAAAAATGTGTGAAATATGGAGCACTTTTGCTATAGAAATATTTAGAATTGCCTAATACCTTTTATTTTAGGTGGCTTAAAGATCAATATACCTTTTGAATTAATTTTTGTATCATGTTAAAGATTTTCCATCATATATTTCTTATGTTAATATTTATTTTTGCTAATGTAGTCCAAAGGTTGTGCTAAAAACCTAATTTGGATGCTCTTATCCATCATGCTGGAGTGATAGAAGAGCACAAATTTTTGCTATTAAAGTTAAAATGTCTTATTACAGGGTATTTATGCTATGGATGTTCTTAGTAAAGTGGAATTTTTATATTATGTCATTAAAATGAATATTAAAATGGTACAATGGCAAGATATGGATTTTCCTACTTCTTTGGCATAGAGAAATTCTAATGCCGAGTAGAATGTCATAGAGTAGAATGATCTGAGTTGAAGCCATTGATTTAAAAGGAGAGCCATGTGACTTTTAAAAGATCTATTTTAAATTCCTTTAACTATTTTACTAATTAAAGTTATTAAATAAGTAGAATAAAGTCTCTACACACAGTTACTGTCTCCTTTCTCCCCAAATACTGTATTCATGAAGAAAATAAATTGAAGAGCTGACTGCTGAGCTCTAGCACAAAGAATACCGTTTTGTATCATTATATCTTACTTTGTTGCTAGCCTAGATATTCTTGACATATTTTGTCAGCTGGCCATCTTCCATTTCTCTCCTTTTCTGGTGAGAACTTTCCAGATTACTTTTGAAAAACCAATGTTCACTGGTATGATGTGATCTGTTCCCTCTCCAACAGAGTTGTTCTCAAACTTTAAGTGTAACAGAAACACCTGGAGCATTTGTTGAAGCACAGATTTATAAGTCCTAACCCCCAGAGTTTCTGATTCAGTAGGTTGGAGGTCGGGCTTGAGAGTTTGCCTTCTAACAAGTCTTCAGGTATCCCTGATGCTGCCAACCCAGGGACACCATGTGGAGAAGCACTGATCTAGGATAAATCACTTTCTTTTCTCAGCTTGCATCAGCTCTGAATGGTCACAACCTAGGTCACTGTCATGCTCTCCATGCTGAATAAGAAATCCAAAACCATAAAGTCAGGACGTGACAATGTAGTGTTGAAATGTGGGTAGGCTGTTGTTAGAAGCCAAAGCTTGATGTGTTGTGTACTATAGTCAGAACCACAGTGATAGTAAATGACATAAGCCAATGCCCAGTGGTATAAGCAATGTATTCCTATCTTTGCTAAGAAGATATATCGGAAGCCTTTGTTTGCCTAGCTAACATCACTTCTCTGAAGTCTTCCTTGATCCATCCCTTTGCCAAGCTAGGTTATAGATCACTTCTTGCTCTCAAGACATTCTGTGGATATATCTATCATTGAACTTTGCCCATTTTTAAATATTACCTTTTTTATGCATCTGTTGTCTTCCTTAAACATGTGGTCTTTTAGGGCAAGGGTCATTGTTTGTTATTCTTATTAATCTTTTTAACCTTAACATTTTGGAAAAATCTTGTGGGTGGCTGGCACCCTATAAATTTTTGTTGAATAAAAGAAAAGATTAACAATGTGTGATATGTGAAAGGCAAAGTCAAAGAATAACCTGTCCAAGATGATTTCCTGGGACAGTGATTGTTTACAGCAGCATTTCTTCATAAACTCATGCAAGTCTGTACATGAGAAGTTATTGTCACCACAGTCCTTAACTCCTTTCAAAAAAGTGTTCATGTGCTTGCAGCTTGTACAGAGCATGACAAATAAAATGCTCAAGGGGATAAGAGGTGATAGACTGGAAAATTTAGATTCTAGCTGGAAAGACACAAGCTGAAGGGGAACATGTCTGAAGTTTAAAATTCATTGAAGGCATGGATGGGGGAAGGTGTATTTAACAGTCAAAGTAAAATAAGCTAGAATCAGGCATTTCCTTTGGGATTTAAGAAATTACATTAGCTCATTTTTTTAAAAAATACTACTTTGCATTATTATAAATGCACAGCACATTCATCCTCTGGAAAAACAAAAAAAGAACATTTTTGTTCTTAATGCTTTGTTTTGTTGGAATGGTCTCTCCCTTTAAACTATAAACATTATTTACAGACCCAATGGCAGAGAAGTTACCTGAATTTACCTCTGTTCCTGCTCCCACCTGCAGTGATTTCTCCTGCCACTGAACTCATACAGCCCATGTCTTACTAATCAAAATATTGCCTTAAAACATGTCAACATTCATGGAATATATATTGTCTCCGACTAGATACAAGTTCTTTGATGTCACTTATCAGAAATGGCAAACTGGATGCATCTTAAATGCACTTCTCCCCAGTGACAGTAACTGCCTGAAGCCTTGAGATGAGAAGGATTCTGAGGGTAAGTAAGGACCTCACAGCTGTACATGGAAAGAGAGAATGGCCAAACGTATACCAGATATGAAATTGTCATTAATTTTTGTATTCAAAACTTGTAGGACAGAGTGAGGCACAGAAAAGAATCACCAATATGTTTAAAGAATAAATGAAAAAGAATATAACATTAAAATAAATTAAAATATTTCTTTAAAAGTTCAAAGTTTAGTGTAATTCCTAGATAATGAGATGACTTATGAGATGTTAATGAGTTCATTGGTGTATATACTTAATTGTCCAAAAATGTGTTCTCCACCAAATACTTTGTTTATAACATCCAAATAATTTTATCGTGTCCTTATTTATATTCCTAAGATAAGTGAATATGACTCCATGTAAACATCCAACTTTAATTTGTAGTCTCCAGACTATATCTTTCTGTAATTATTAGTTTTCTATAATTTATCATATACTATGCAACTATCGTTAAAATGATAACGTAGAATATTAGGGCTTAAACTTTGAATGCATTTAAGAGCCCATTCCAAATTTTTGTCTCTGTATTAATGCAAGACTTCATTCCATCTCCTCAAAGATGTGCAAATTTGAATCTATTTTGGTGAACTTCAAAACTAGACAGCATTTGACTAGCAAGTCAGTTGTTAATTTTTTTTTTTCTCAGTGACATTAATCTAACTTGTTCTTGCCATAGAAATAAGAAAGATTCTTAGTTCTTTTCAATGGTAAAAGATTGATGCCTCTTACAGAGTTCTTGATTAGAACATGGATATGCACATGGACAATGCTTATATGTTCATTTTTCCTCAGAAGTAGGAATGCCATATTCATCCATGACTTGGACTCCTAAGCCCTGAAACATGTAAATTCCTAGTCTTTGCATAAAAAATAACCTGATGGTTTCCACTTCTCCTGGATGGCATATTTTCATTTATTTATCTCCTTTTGGTTCTCATCCATAAATTTGTGTTCTAACTTATGTTTACTGTTTCTTCTCTGGACCAGACACGTTGCTCAGTGGAGGGTACACAACTGAAGATGACACAGACCATGCACTCAAGAAACCAGGGACCAGTGAAAAGACAGATAAATAAATAAGCAGCTGGACTATAATATAAATGCTATGATAGAAGTGATTTTTAGCCCTTTAATCTTTTATCTTTTGTATCTTTCAGGATTTGGGGCCCCCAACATCAGTAAAATCTCTATACCTGGCAAACTTCTGTTTAGTTTTTATAACTGACTGTTTTTCACTGCCATCTTTTTTACAACAATCTCCCATTCTTGCTTAGCACCACTGAGTTTTAAAATCTTTAATTATCATTCACATACAATACCTACTCCTTTGATGTAGTGATAATGGTGGTAATGAAGCATTAGAACAAACCTAAAGAAACTGGAGGTATGTCTCTTCTGGAACTGGATTAAGTGATATATTTAAAGCATGAATTCCCTGTGAAGGAGAGGTACATAGGTGGAGTAGGGTGGCTGGCTCTGACTTAATACTAAGAAAAATTATAAGGAGTCAATTTAAAAAAATTATTTTATTTTTTTTCAGTGTTCCAAAATTGCTTGTTTATGCACCACACCCAGTGCTCCATGCAATACGTGTCCTCCTTAATAGCCACCACCAGGTTCACCCCCGCAACTCCCCCAAAACCCTCAATTTGTTTCTCAGAGTCCACAGTGTCTCATCCTGGACATGCCTTGGCCCGGGTTAGAAAATAACTTTCTTGGGATGCCTGGGTGGCTCAGTTGGTTAAGCATCTGCCTTCAGCTCAGGTCATGATCCCACAGTCCTGGGATTGAGTCCTGCAATGGGCTACCTGCTCAGTGGAGAGCCTGCTTCTCCCTGTGCCTGTTGCTCCCCCTGCTTGTACGTTTGATCTTGATCTCATTCTCTCTCTCTCTCTCTGACAAATAAATAACTAAAATATTAAAAAAAAAATAGCTTTCTTTCCCTTGCTCTTGTTAGAGATTTTTTCATTAATCAGTACCTGCTTTCCACTTAAAGCACCACAGAATATAAGGCAGATTGTCTTCAAAGGGATGGGAATTATATAAACATCTGTCCTCATTATCTTCCCATTCCTGAAAAATACACCAAGCTTATTTCAAAATCTCCGATTTCTATAGAAAATGGGGGGAGGTGCAGGGGGACTATTCAATGCTAGCATGTTCCCTGAAAGATATACTAATTTGAATAGTGGAAACCTGGGGTGAGGGTAGACATTTATTGCTGACAACACACAATATACACCCCATATATTCTATCTATGAATATACACACTCTACTAATCAAAATTACAAAGTTGAGACCATGCTATCCTTGCTCTTTTGTAATTTTTTTATTCATTCAATAATATTTTGTATTTTCTAATGTCAGTACATTCTACACGATGGCTATCAATGTCTATAGAATATTCAAGGCATCTATCCCATATCTATATACATAGAATTGACCTAATCCATCTACTGTTGTTAGACCTTGTATTTGCTTACATTTATAATACTGTTTTTTAGATGGGAAAAGTGGGGGCACCTGGGTGGCTCAGTGGGTTAAGCCTCTGCCTTCGGCTCAGGTTGTGATCTCAGGGTCCTGGGATCGAGCCCCATATCAGGCTCTCTGTTCAGCAGGGAGCCTGCTTCCCCTTCTCTCTCTGCCTGCCTCTCTGCCTACTTGTGATCTCTCTCTCTGTGTCAAATAAATAAGTAAAATCTTAAAAAAATAAATGGGACAAGTTTTGTACATTTTTAGTTAACTTTTGTAGATAAATGTTTTATTAAAAATACACTTTCAGTTTTCTTTACTTATTGTCATATTTACATCTAGAAATACCAATCACACTCCTAATAACTACCTATAAGAGTGTTCTAAAAAGCCAATTAATCATTTATGAAATACTTACTGGGCATTTAGAAAAACTAGAGTTCTATGTTAGGTGGCTGAGGTATTTCAATAATGCATAAGACCAGGAAATGTTTTCAATTATATATTCAATTTCCTTAACAGTTAAAAGACTATGTTTATTGTCTATTTCATCTTGTGTCAGTTCAAATTTATTAACAAAACATGTTCACCATATCATTATACAATCATTTCAATGTCTCAGGACCAATAGTGATGTTGTTATTTTCATTCCTGATATTTGTTATTTTTATATTCTCTATTTTTATTGGTTTTTCTAAAAATTAGAAAATAGAAAACTGTTGATCTTTATTGTATGTCAGCTTTCTATACACTTAATATGTGTTTTTATATTTATTATTGATTACTTTCTTCAGGTTTTTTATGCCTTTTTTATTTTCTTGACATACTTAGCGCATTAATTTTCAGCCTCATCATGGATTGTAGATCTTAATGTGAAAGAATAAAAAATAAAGCTTTAAAAATATAATATAAGAATAATGGGAAAGAATTTTTAAGTAGAAGGCCAAAAATCTTAATCAAAAAATTATACATGAAAGCTAACAAATACATAATTGTATTTATGTTCATCGAAAGAAACTATTGAGAGTGAACAGAAAATATACAAAAAGGATGAAATTATTTAAAATATCCATAACTAAAAAACAAATCTTATTTGAAATATATAAAGAACTGCTACAAATAAATTTTTAAAGACAAATGATTAGGTAGCATCAATTAAAAAAAAAGAAACTAAAACTGCCACATTAAAAAGGGGCTATTGAAATGACCAATATTCATATGAAAAGTTGCTATACATGATAAGTAATCTTAAAAAATGCCAATTAAAATTGTAACAAAGTGAACAGTACAGATTCACCAGAAAGGTTAGCAAGGCTGACAATTTTACTATAGCTGTAATAAAGAATTCTGAGAGGAATGATCAATAGATGGCAATACCAATGAATGGAAGATAGTTGGGAATAGGATATTTTCTGGCTCTTTCACTGCTCTGGCACAGGATGCTGAGTCAAGCATATGGTGTTTTGCAAAGAGTGACATGCACCGTGAGTGCTATAATTCCAATGATCTAATATTTCATCAGCAATCCTCTGTTTCCTTTCCTGCTGTTTTTTCGGAACTCTCTGAATGGAATGTAGAAATATGGAAGAGGAAACATACATTAGGAGACTCAAAAAGTATCATTAGTAGAGAAAAGGGATAGTTCCTCAGCTTTCTGATGGAAAAAACACTGGGTGTCTGAGATAGGAAAGAGATAATATGACATCAGGAAAAAAAGCCTTTCACTTCTTTTAGGACCACATTCATGAAAATTAAAAAAAAAAAAAAAGAATAAAAACAAAACAAAACAAAACACAAGAATCAGTAACTTGTTTCTCCAGTTCAACTCAACTGGGTTTATGCCCAATAGGAATTCTTCTCAAAATATTATAAAAAGGGGGCACCTGGGTGGCTCAGTGGGTTAAAGCCTCTGCCTTGGGTTCAGGTCATGATCTCAGGGTCCAGGGATCAAGCCCCGCATCCGGATCTCTGCTCAGCAGGGAGCCTGCTTCCCTTCCTCTCTCTCTGCCTGCCTCTCTGCCTACTTGTGATCTCTGTCTCTCTGTCAAATAAATAAATAAAATCTTTTTTAAAAAATTGTAAAAAGGTTTTGTTGGTTTGCTTTAGTTTGGGGTTTTCCCATTTTGACATGTACTAGTCTCTGTTTGGGGACATCTTTTTTTCTCTTATTATAATTATCATAATATATTTTTGTAATTATTTGTCTTTTTCCTCTAGATTTCAGGTTCCAGGAAGGTAGGAACTATGTTTATTGGCTTATTTATCATTATTTCTTGGCACAGTGTAGGTGCTTGATTTAATTTGTGAAGGAATGAATTGATCAATCAAGCATGATTTTATCATGAAGTTTTAGGAGAATGAATCCATAATGGCTAGCCACATGGCATTATATTCGAGAAGTTTTTTTATTAATATTCCTGCCATTCAAAGGAACTCTCGCTTTTAGCTGCAGAATAAGACATAGCATTGAATTCTGTAGATTAGGGCAAGAACATTCTGGGTTGGGGGCACCTGGGTGGCTCAGTGGGTTAAAGCCTCTGCCTTCGGCTCAGGTCATGATCCCAGGGTCCTGGGATCGAGCCCCACATCGGGCTCTCTGCTAGGCGGGGAGCCTGCTTCCCTTCCTCTCTCTCTGCCTCTCTCTCTGCCAAATAAATAAACACAATCTTTGAAAAAAAAAAAAAAAAGAGCATTCTGGGTTGGCTAAGGTAGAGTTGGAATGGGAAAATGTATAGCTATCTTGGCTGGACAAGTGAAAAACTCAGTAGGTATATAATGAAAGGTTATAAATTCCTTTTAGTGTGGGGCTGTTGAATTTGGGTTTATTAAGCATAATAGAATAATCAAACTTGTTTAATAGCCAATGTTATGATTTAAACAATGTTGCAGGAAGAATTAATATCATAGCCTTGTACGTTACGGATTGTGCTCAAAAGGGAAGATGGGGTGAAAAGCTGATGAGGAAAGGAACATTTTGGCCCAATATCAGAGAGGTTCTTGGTGATGGGTTAGATGTGGAGGGAAAGGAAGTAAAAGGAGTTAAAAATGGCTCCTGGCACAGAAACCATTGAGACCTCAGGAATGCACTATGTATGGAGGCTCTCTTAACTTTCTTGCTCCTATGTATGTTCTCTCATCATGGACCTCTCTCTTCAGGTCCTTTTTGTCCCTGTCCTACTTCACCTTGCTTTTCCCCCTCATTCGTTCCTTCACACAGTCTTTATCTCTTCACTTTAGTCTTGTTTCTTTCTTTTATTTTTTTCTCTTCCTTTTCCCCCATATTAACCATTGTGGGATTGAAACTTACCCTTCCTTCATGCATTTATTCAACAATTCAAGAAAAATGAATGGACTACACACTATTCTATGCCAGTCTTGTTAATTAGAATACAAAGATTAATAAGATATAATATCCTGCCCCAAGACATTGTACCATCAAATAGTGGTAAACATTCATTCATTCATCTATTTATTCAATCATTACTTGTTTCTGGGGACATATGATTGAATAATGCATGATCTATGTTAGCAAGGAATTCCAAGTTTGAAATAAGAATATGTGAAGTATTTTTAGTGCTTATCATGATAAGATGTGGAAGAAAACACTCCACACCATTTCATTCATTACCAACAGAATAGGGATAGAGGTGGGAGAGGGGAAAGATATTATTTTTTTCTCCTATATGTAACATTAATTTCATTGAGAAAGTGTTATTTTATAGTTATACAAATCAAATAAAAGATAAGTACCAAATACACTGTTCTGTTTCTAGATAAGTTTGAGTCTTACATTTTTCAAGATTTTTTGTCTCTTCATTAATAACCTCAATTATCTATTTTTTTAGTGTACTTTCGTTTACTCTTTTATTCTTTGCTGTGGGAGTTATTAGAAGGAGAGAAAATGTTTTCTCTGGCAATTTTTTTTTTAAAGATTTTATTTAATTTTTTGACAGAGAGAGATCACAAGTAGGCAGAGGCAGGCAGAGAGAGAGAGAGGGAAGCAGGTTCTCCGCTGAGCAGAGAGCCCGATGCGGGACTCGATCACAGGACCCTGAGATCATGACCTGAGCCGAAGACAGTGGCTTAACCCACTGAGCCACCCAGGCGCCCCTTCTCTGGCAATTTTAATCTTACCATATGACTATGCTCACTCAAAAAACATATCATTTACATAGAATGCTCATACATCTATTTTCTTATTCATGGCTTTATTCAAAATTTCCTCCAAAAAACTTGATTGTTTTAGTGATGAAATTAACTTTATATATTTATTGCATCTTTAAAATTATCTGAAATCCAATGTTCTTTTTCACAAGCATTGTAATCCATACTTAATAAAATTCCTTTACATTAGTTTCGAAGTTCTAAGCCGCCTGGAACAATAAGCTTCCTTCAAGAACTCCATATATCACGCTCCCTCCCAATTAGATTCCATCTTTAAGAAAGACAGAAGTGTATTTTGACATACTTAAACTCTTGACAAGAAACCTGTCTCAGCTGAATATGCTCTCACTTCCGCCACATCTTTCCTTGTCTTTTTAAAGCAGTTGTCCTGGAATTTCAAAATTGAAACGAAACCCATCACAAGAAAGGCATCCATTTCTAGGTTGCAGTGATGCCTCGTAGCAAAGAATAGGTTCTTAGAAACCTACATGAGTGAGAGAAAGCATTGCACTCCAATTGACAACGCATTGCCCTACTTGTCAGGTCTGCAGGTTTCTCTGGCTCTGTCACCTCCTCAGTCATGGATGCTGAGTCAAGCATATGGTGTCCGCTGCCGTAAGTGACACAGCACTGGTTTTCTTGACTCCTCAGGAGGATCTTCCTATGCCAAGTCAATTTGCAATGCCTTGGATCTTTCAACAGTCCTTTGGTCAGAATCCAGAATCCTTCTCAAATACCAGATGACGGTGGCCTCTTTGTATAAATTTCAATATCTCAGAAACCCAACCTAAAATCCAAGAAGGTTTTTTCGGTTTCTGAACTTTAATCTTGGGGTTTTCCATACTGTCCTTTGACTCCATGGAGGGATTACTCAGTAACTTGCTAATATGCCATCCAATTTGTCTGGAAGCTTTGGCTTATTGCCCTGCAGAAGGAAAGACACAAAGATTTGGAAGATGAGAGGCAGATGAGAGCTGGCAAGGTTACTGCATCCAATTAAGATTTCTAAGTGAGGAGGCAGGAAAGAAGTAAAAGCGAGAGAGGTCTGATGCCAAGGATGAATACCAACCAACAAGCAAGGGACAGAACAGGACAAGACTTGATTTGTTGTAGCTGGAGAATCAAAAATGTTAGGTGAATGTGGGAGAGTTTGGTACAAATCTGCAAGAGGGGAGGCAAAACGTAGAGCTCATGAGAACTGAGTGGCTCCAGAAATATTGAAAATAAAATCTATTAGAGAAAATGAATTGCTTTCTCTTTTTTGTTTCTTTTTTTAACATTTAAATTCTCTTTAAGATCAAAAGATCTTTGTTTTGAAGATTTAATTTATTTATTTGTTAGAGGGAGAGAGGAAGAGCACAGAGAGAGAGTGAGGGGGAGAAGCAGACTCCCCACTGAGCAGAGAGCCCGATGCGACGCAGAACTCGATCCCAGGACCCTGAGATCATGATCTGAGCAGAAGGCAGACACTTAACTGAGTGAGCCACTCAGGTGCTCCTAGAGTCAAAGGATCTTAATGCTAATATTACCTACTGTTATTTTCTGGCACATTTTTGGCTTATTCTATCTACATAAAAGTGAAATTGGTCAGAAGTTATAACATTGATTCACATAATGACATTGTTATTTCTGTTTAGGGTGACTAAAAAGGAATAAATTTAAGAAAGTCTTTGATTTGTCAAGCAACTTATTTTTCAATTGGAGAAAAGGCACTTCTTCCTTTCAAAAAAGATGAAAAGGAAAACAAACAAACAAAAACAAGACATATTCCCTCCCACCATTGTCTGTAGGTGCAAACATCATACCCCTGGCCTTACTAGATCTAATTCTAATTCTACTTCTAAACTAAAACTCAATTCTAATTGGCAAAACTATCATTGTTAACATCACCCTATCTAATAGCCTTAAAGTTTTCCCATTTTCTTCTTCTTCTTCTTTTTAATTACTAATCTTTGGGGGGTTTTTAGGTATGTTTTATGTTTATAGAAAACTGAGCAAAAGTCCAGAGAATTCCCATATACCCTCCTATATTCCGGGATTTTCCTCTCATTAATATCTTTGTGGTACATTTACAGTTGATCAACTAAGATTGATATGTTGTTCCTAAATAAAAAGTCCATAGTTTATGTTAGGGTTCATTCTTTGTGTTGTAAAAGTCTATGGGTTTTCACAATTGTGTCATGTCACTTGCCACTATTATAGTATTAGAGTAGTTCCATGACTCCAAAGGTCTTTTCAAAAGCATTGTTAACTGCAGTTAACAAACAGTATAACTATTTCTTGGGTGGTCCACAAGAAGTGGAGTGGCCGAGGCACTGGATATGCACTTTAGAAAATGACTTTAATAAATACAGCCAGTTTTCTCCAAGATAGCCATACCAATATACACCCCAACCAACTGCTGGAGAGTTTCTATTTCCCTTTGCTGTTTCCAATATTTTACCAAAGTTCGTAAATTTTTGCCAGAAGGATATCTTATTTCAATTGGTGTTTCCTCAAGTTAGCGGAATACTGTTTCTTTTCATACATGTCATTGACTACTTGTGTTTCCCTTTATGATAATTGCATTTTGTATAATTTGTCAACGAACTGGGGGTGGGAGGTTTGTAATTTTCTTATTGATCTTTGGGGGTTTTTCCATCTTCCAGTTATTTATTTTTGACTACCAGGCATGTCAAAATATTGGATTTTCGTTTGTTTCTCATCTCTTAACTTGCCTTATCATGTCTTTTATTGTACATGAGTTTGAGTAAAAAAAGAAAAAGTATAAAAACAAAGTCTAGAATATAACATAGTAAAATGATACCGTAGTGTTGGGAGTGGGGTAGGCAAGTGAGAAAAATAAAAATGTTTGCTCTGGCCCCAGTTTTGCGTGGGGCCTGTCCTCATTCTGGTGACTCATTTTCACTTACTCTTCTGAATAGCATAAGTCTTGTTTTCCCTCTTTTCCTTCTTTAACGGTCTGCAAATGAATTTCATTTTGTTTTTCTGTCACCCAACCATATCATTTCATGAGAACTCCCTGCTATTTAGATTTCCTCATTCAGAGCTCTTGTCTTCTGTGTTTGATGCTCTATAAAGAACTGTGTACACTCATATCTCTCTATAAATAATTGAAAGAGTAATAATTTGCATATACAGTGGCCTGTAATTGGCTGTGATATACTCACTAGTAATTTTGCATGGGGATGCTCCACTAAAATAAATTGTGCTTGTTCGTGTTTACTTTGGACAGGTAAAGTACTATATGGCACGCTGAATTTTTATATCAAGTTTTAATTAGGTCTTTCGGCTTGAGTTACCAAAATAACCTGCTTTCCCCAATAATGAGAATGGGATTTATTTAGAAATAAATATCAAGGACTCATCTCTATATTTCAGAGTATGAAAGAACTCTTCTCTGTAATATATTCAAGTTAAATATTTTGCATCCTAGTCTAGTCGGGCTTACTGATTGATTCCCCGCCAAGAAGAGCTGATGCCAAGCTAGAGAATGGAGACACTGAGGTCAGGGCTCCACTGAACACCCAAGAAAACACTTGTGGCCCAGTCTTTGGGGACCCAGGGAGAGATCAACCTCCTCCTTTTCCATAAATCTCTTTCCAGCCAAGAGCGGGTCAGACTGGAGCAGACATACCCCCCAACACCATTTCACTTTTGGCAGTGTGCATTTGTTCTAGAAGAGTCTTCTGTTTCAAAATGAGGGGCTGGAGCCTTTTTTTTTTTTCCCCTTTTTCAAAGAATACATTTGGACAAAGCAGAATGGATTCTTTACAGCTTGGTAAATTTGATCTGGTGAAATACAAGGCATAGAGGATGACAGAAGGAAATAGATATGAGTTAGATTAATACTTTTTATGATGATGATTATGGTTTTTAACCTAAGAGGACTTTTTTTTTTTTTAAATTCTTACCCCAACCAAACAAGGCAAACTCCTCCAGAGAAGGCATGTTCTCAGTATCAGTCAAAAGGCGAAGACACAATATGGATGTGATTTTAGTCTATCCTGATCACTTCATTTATACAAACTGGCATTTGTGACTTCAACTGACGTGCCATGCACAGCCCACACACAAAGGAATAAGAGAACAGACTTGTGTATTTACACAGAGAATGTGTTTTTAATCTAGTTAGATTCTCTTGAGGTGTGAGATACAAGACAGGAAGGCTGTTTCCAAACTTAGAAGGCATTGTATCCCAGCAGCACAGACTTAAGTCAACAGTTTTGCCTTGAGGATGTGTTTTCTCATGGAAACAACTGTATGCATCAAGGGTTCATAAACCTTGTTGGAGCTATGACTTCTCCCTTGAAACACAGTCTTTAGGTGAAGAAGGTGGTGGAAGTAAAGTTCTTTAATATAAGGCAGAAATGTTTTGGTGGCTCTTGTACCACTGGTCAGATGGAATGAGGAGTGTAGGGGAAGAGAGAACGATGGAGTGGGGAGCAGGAGGGTTGAAGGTAAGTAAAGATGTGAGAAAAAACAATAGTAATGGGCCAATTGGGACCATCTTCTAAGCATTTCACCTAGAGGTCTTGGCTTCTTGACTGAAGTTCCCTGATAACGAGATAGTCAAGTTACTTCAATAGGCCACCCAATTGTATGCACTCTCCAAATATTTTGTAATTCTTTCCTCACTCTAAATAATTAAGTTCTTTCTGGTGAAAGTCTGAGAGGGAAAAAAAAAAAGAGGAAGTCCTCCCCTACCCCCTAACCACCTTTCCCTCTTTCAGGCATGCTTAGCCTAAGGAAAAATGGTAAACTAAGCAAAGTTCAACTCACTACTTGCTTCCTATTTTACACTCCTCTTTCAAACTCCCTTTAATTCTCTTCCTCCGAATGACAATGTCCTTATGAAAGTCTAAACATGACCACATTATCCCTGTTCTTCCAAAGTACTACAGGTAATTCCTTCCATCCAACCCCAAACCAAATGCAAACTACCTTAGAGAACTTAAAATTCTATCCATCTTAGAAGAATAGCACTTGTTTAAACTATAAAGGTGGGAATGATAACCAGTGTCGGCCCATTTGCTCATCGTTTCAAGTAGATACTTCCTGATATAATGATTCTGTAGATAATGGAATTCCTAAGTGGAACTTAAAAGGGGATTATGCAGGGGCACCTGGGTGGCTCAGTGGGTTGAGGCCTCTGCCTTCGGCTCAGGTCATGATCCCAGAGTCCTGGGATCGAGTCCTGCATCGGGCTCTCTGCTCAGCAAGGAGCTTGCTTCCCTGCCTCTCTGCCTACTTGTGATCTCTGTCTATCAAATAAATAAATAAAATCTTTTAAAAGGGGGGGGGGTTATGCAGAATTTTTTGAAAGGGGAAAAAAAGCTCTCACTATTAGATTAATTTTTACTAGAAATGGGCCCTGGTATTGGCTTCCTTGAGAAATTTCTAACTTTCATGGTTGGTTTTACTTTTGCATTTGTTATATATATACATTTTTTAATTTTATTTGTTTATTTGACACAGGGAGGGAGAGAGAGAGCACAAGCAAGGGGAGCTGCAGGCAGAAGGAGAAACAGGCTCCCTGCTAAGCAGGGAGCCCGACGTGGGGCTCCATCCCAGGATGCTGGGATCATGACTTGAGCCAAAGACAGACACTTAACCAACTGAGCCACCCAGACACCCTGCACACGAGTGTTTAAAATCCCTCCTATTCTGAGCCACCCAGACACCCTGCACATGAGTGTTTAAAATCCCTCCTATTCTGAGCCACCCTGTCTCATGTCTACCACCTTCTATGGTTCACAGTCTTCCCTGGCTTCTCTTTCTGCTTCCTGCCCTTTGTGCGAAGCCTCTCCCAAGCCTGTTCATTCTGTCAAAGAGTTAGCCTCCCTGGTATTCCATCCTTTGCTCCACATTTATCTTGTTTTCTTGACTCCACTCACCTTTGAGATCTCTTGGGGGAACATTCTGCTCACGACCTGCCCCACCACAGCCCTGGTCTGCAGAAAGGACCCAGAGAGACGGCAGCTAGAGGACCTTCCCCAGAAGGCATTTTGCCTAACCCCATACTTTGTAGGGGTCCATCACTGGAAGGTGGGAATTGCTCAGTCTGGCAACAATGATGGGGACTCCAGCGAAAAAGGGGCCTGCGGCTGATGGTCGCTCCACTTCTGTTTTCACTGCTCTATGGAGAGAGCCCTCGATCAATCACCGATGAGTTCCTTACTGCTAAACCCAATGTCTATTTTTTGAGTCCTTAAACTATGCATTCTGTTTATTACATTTTATATCCTCCTCTGATAAGCTCTTTTTCTCTTTTCCTTTAATGCCACACTCTCCAGGTTTCTCTTTTACTCATCCATTCTTTTTTTTTTTTTCTGTAAACAAATATTCTATTATATTCCATATAGATCTGGGAGCAACACCTTGCCTTAAAGAAAATTTACTGATTGGAGGAGGTAGAGAGCAATATTAAACAAGTACATAAACATGTAAGCAAAGTGATTTCATTTCATACTTAACCTTCATAGACTTCTCTTTATTCCAGCAAACCTTTAACCTTGGCCGGTTTTTTAGGTTTCTCTCTTTATGTTTTTTCTCATTCCTTACACTTTTCTATCTTTTCTCATAGTTTTAACTATCTGTTTAGTCTTGATCTCACCCCAGTACTCATATATACAACTGTCCATCCACTGATAACTCTGCTGGCATGTCTGGCAAGCATCAAACTCAAGAAATATCAAGATAAATCCATCATCTCCTTCTCTATACTTGGATCTTGGGGTAGGGGGGTGGTCTCCTCAGCAGAAGGGTATACCCCAGCGTAAAAACTACAGTATAATCATGGAAAGCACACAGATTGAAGGGAGGTCGTCGATGGTCATTCCTGGTGTCTCCAGGCTCCCAGTACACCAAGTTAAAGATCTCTTGGTAGAGGTGTTTTTATTTTCATATCTGGTCTTCCAGAACAATCCACAGCATAAGTACAGTGACCTCCCTAGCTTAAAAATATAGATGATAGATAGATAGACAGGTGTAACATGAGCAACACACACATTAAATTCTTAGAGGTCAAGGTCAAGTATTCCAATCTAATGTTTTTCATTTTGGACATCACTGTTTAAAATAAGAGGTTAACATCAGAAATCTTGATTTTAGTTTCCCCCATAATCTATAATACAAGTTTCCTGTTAATATCAGGCTCTGAACATCATGACATCTCACTTAGGGCCAAGTGCATACTAGTCCCTCAATATCCTCTATCAATGTTCATTAACTCATGTTTACTGAGAGACTGTTTCTCCGGATGCTGCCGGTCACTCACTCCAGAAAGAAAACAAAACAAGGTAATTTGTTTTCTAATTCAACATAGAGTTTTGATTTTTTTTTCCCCCTGGGAAGTAGAGAATAGACGTACAGCTTTGATTCAACATTATGCGACGTCTTTTCTGCACTTACCTCTTGGCTTTGTTATTGTCAAAGATAATTTAGGATCTCTTCCTTTTTGTTGTTGTTGTTGTTTTAAATGGATCTTTGGCAATCAAGTGATTCTATTATCTATTGTATTTTTCACAGTGTATTATTTTTCTTTCTCTTTCTTAAAAAAAAAAAATTCCAATTCAGTGCAGCAGCCTAGGAACTGGGCTGACATTAACATTCCAATCCATCTGGGTGCAGATTTCCATCCCTGTCACCGGGCAGCCTGGAATACAGGACTAGCTAGATATGCTGACGGTTCCTCCTCCAGCTGAGCTATCGGCCTAGGGGAGCTGCTGTCCCTTTTTGAGAGAGCAAAAGCAGCTGCTGCAGGTCACGGGCCCTGTGCTGGCAGAAGGCACCCTAGACCCATTGGCAAGACCCAATCTCTACTGCTTTATTGGCTGGCAAACACTTGCAAGGTTGAGGGGTGAAGTCCATGCATATTTTATAAACAGGTTTCTTACAGCTACTAGAAGCCGATTCCAACCCACATCGTCACCTTCCAAAAGTGCTTATGCTCTTCCCTCCCAACTTAGGGGAGCCATTTAATTCAGCAAAATCACTGCCCCACTAGCCCCCCCAAAGCCATGCCTGTTTTCTCTTTTACCCCGTCTACATGTTGTCATCCACGTTTCCATCTCTCTCTGTCTCTCTCTCCTCCTTTTTCTCTGTGGCATCTAGAAGAAAGGAGGGTTGGGAAGGAAGGTGTGAAACAGGTCTCATCTCTTTTTACTACTTCTAGAACAATAAAATCTCTAATAACCACAACACCCACAATAACGAAGAAACCAGGCCAGAAAAACCAGAAAAACCTCTACCTGAACATTCAGGGTGTTTTAAAGCCCGGCACTTAGCGGAGCTCATTAAGAGAGATGGTCCATGACAGGAATACACACAAATGAGGATAAGAACTTTTTAAAGCATTTCTTCTCACAACGAGATAACGAAATGGGAAAGAAAGAGCGAGAGATTCACCATGTTCCGACCCAGACGCGCAGAAAGAGTGGGGGGGGGGGTTATGTGCAGAAGATGCTCTTTTCCACCCCACCCTCCCTTTTGGGCATCTTCGTATACACATTCCAGCCCCAGACAAAAGGAACAGGGCAGCTTTAGAGCCTGCGGAACTGGGGGCTGAGGAGAGGAGGGAAGAGAGAAGCATGATTGATGGAGTTCTGGTTGGCTTATAAAGGGCAGCCGGGAGTGCAGGGAAATAATCAGGGAAAAGGGCGTCCCGTGCTGGCTTTCTCCGAGGGGCGAAATGAATCCCCGCTCCTCTGCATTATTAAGTTGTCAGGCGGGCTGATGATGAAAATCTGAAGGTCAGGCATAACAAGAAGCACCTTATGGGGGGGTCACGACCTTTCTGGAAGTGCTACACTCATGTTTATCTGCACCTAACCCTTATCCGCAATTCTTCATTTGATAAGAACATCGGGAGAGGGGGAGGTAGGGGAGGGGGGCTCTCCGCATATGTATAAGCAGTGAGTGGAATTAGGCTTCCCGTGAAACTGATCGTGGAGGCTCAATTCACAGGGAAAGATAATAAACCAAAAGGACACACGAGGGATGCAGGCAGAAATTGTTCGCTACAGTGGAACTCAATAAAGGGAACAAGAGCTTCCCTAAATGACAAATTTGGTACAGCGGTGCTAAAACCGGGATTCTCCCCGGAATTGCCAAAGCAATTCGCTCTAGGCAGTCCCGCTTTTTATTTACTTTGGAGATCCTAATGGCCTGGGGAGGGAGGTGCTTTTGGGCCATGTTTATTTCTTTATCTGCTTGTTTTAAACCAAAGATTCATGGCGAAGGACCATCAGCCAGAAATCTTCTACTTGATTTGTGTTTGTGTGTGTTTCCCAACTGGCAACCGGAGCGCCTGCTCTCTTACACCTTGTCCGCATGTGTTTGGGGTGAGAGTTTGTATTTTATTTATTTATTTGTCATTATTATTATTATTATTTTAAGAAAGTCCTTTTCCAGGTGTGCTCCGTTTCTTGGGAACTGAGGAAGTGCTTCGGATTCTCAGCTGGGACTCATAGACCAAACCTCTCACTGATGGCAAAAATAAACATATCATTTGTAAAAATAACGCTGAACAATTCACAGCCTACAACGCAGGCTTCCAGGGACGCTTCCAAATCCAATTGTCTGTCCCTCTCTGTGAAAAGAGCATTCTTTAGGTTTGGATTTTTTGGCAGGAATGTGCAGAAGACAGCATTTACCCAATCACTGACCGCTCCAGGGGGAGGTATGTCCGAAACTGCACAGAGAGGGGGAGGAGTTTGCAAAAGAAGGACGAGAAACGATTTACCAATGGAATAAAAAGTGAATTAGTCTCCAAGTCCGTTAAGGACCTTAACCTTCCTAGAGAGGCATTCTTCTAAATCTGAAAGAAAGGGACCATCTTTCTCTAACGCCCTTTGTATTTCTTTGGTTTGTATGTCTTTTAAGGAGTAACACCGGTTTTTCGACAAGGTCCTTTGAGACAGGTTCATTGACAAAATGAGTGGGATGCTCCTGAACTAGATGATATTCAGTTTGGATTTACATTCTTTTATTTGCGAGGACTTTTCAAATATCTTTCGGTGCCGTTCCTAAAGTTATAACCTACTTGCCATCTCTTCTGCCAACTCATATATACAGAAACGTTATCCCAATAGATATCTGTATAGTTTATCTGTAGCCACAGATAAACTAAGAAAAAAATTCATTTTAGGTTCTCAATCCTATGCAGGAATAAGCATACAAACCAGATATATCTGTATCTATATCTATATCTATATATATATATATATATACAGATATAGGTATATAGATATAGATATAGATACATGTATATATATCTATACACACAAACACACACACACACACGCAAGCCACTATAAATATATATATATATGACTTGACCTAGCCATCACTCATGCCCTACACATGTGAAGATCACATCTGTGCTTTGCTTTTTGCCTCTTTGCCTCACAGGTATCTCCCTGATCTCCCTGTGTGGCTGAGATGAAATCGTTACCTTCCTTTTATGTTCATTTTGTAATGCTTGTTGAAAAATCAGACCCCCTCTATAAAACTCGTATCGTAACATGAAGGGAAATAACACTTAGCAATAGTGTTATACTCGTTTTCTTCTTTCCTTTTTTTTTTTTTTTTTTTTTTTGCCAGAAGACAAGATAGGTGTATAATTGATGAGATGCTCTTGTTTCGACGACACTGACCCAGAAGTCAAGATGAGAGAGAGAGAGAAAACCTATTACTGTTAGTGTGGCCACCGTGGTTGGTTGGACCAAGAAGGACTTTATGTGCAAAGTGGAACAGGTACTGAGAAATGAAGCCACAGGAGTAATCACTGCATAATCGTTTTAGAGAGTTTTAAATAATAACTAATTCCCCCCACCTTTTTTTTTTTTAAAGATTTTATTTATTTGAGAGACAGTGAGAGAGGTAACACAAGCAAGGGGAGAAGGAGAGGGAGAAGCAGGCTTCCTGCCCAGCAGGAAGCCCTATGTCTGGCTCAATCCCAGGCCACCAGGATCATGACCTGAGCTGAAGGCAGATGCTGAATAACTCAGCCACCCAGATGCCCCCAAAACTAATTCTTTCTGTTCCTCTGTAGGATGAAGGGAAGGCATCCTCTGGAATGTGTTTGACATAATATTCCTTAGAAATGATTAATATTTTTTATTTCTTGTTCAATCAAATCTTTAAAAAGACCCACTTCAGGTTGCCACTGCACGCCATTTGTCAGAATGCCTCCAGATAATTTGCCAAGATGTCTTTAGGACTTAGGGTGCATTTTCTAGTAACATTATGAATTATCAATCGGCCAGCCACATAGTAAATATCCAGAATATGGCAAATAACAACTACCCTTGATTACACAAGAACTGAGAGTAAAATTTTATTTTGTATTTGTTTACTTAAGATCAATGGATTTCTTCTTTAAAAAGTGGATTCGAACCTGCTTGCAAGAGATGATATCACATATTAAATAACTAGATCTAAACACCAATAAAAAGAATTAAAAATAGTGAAAAGTGATGCCCTATCTCCTGGTGTTTTTAAGAGGGTGAGGATGGTCTCTGGATCTCCTGAGCAGCTGATTTTTTTCTATGTATCTCAGCTCTTCCTTGCTTTTACTGCCTTGTGTTTGGAATGTGTTGTCCAACCTCGAGAAATTCCTTTAAGATCTTGACTATGGTTCTGGCACCATGGTTTTCAATCTTCCTGGGCTTGGGTCCAGTGTTACAGGAAATTTGGGAGTTTGTTTTAAAACATAGGTGACACTTGAGGGAAAGGAAAGGGCACGATCCACTGGAACGTTGGTCCTCGGGGTGTGGTCTGAGAAAGAACAGCTCTAGGAGAGCATTAGAAATTCAGGGTCTCTGAGCCACTCAATTAATGCCTCCATTTTGACAAGATCGGAAGTGATTCCTAAATTCCTACATTTCAGTTTGGCTGAAGTAGGGGCCAATTGGCATGCTGGGATCTTCTGTGCCTTTAGAAGAGGACCACGGTGCTCCAGAGTCCATGGTAATGTCAGATGCTTGCTGCTTTCAGGGTAATTTTCACTAGTGACCAAAATGGGCCACTGTGTGACCTCTTTCTGCTTGCCTTCTTCCTGGACATGCAGAAACCATCCGAGGAATTTCGAGAAGATGCTGGGGATACTCTTGTGGAAGCACAAGAGACATCCCTAGAGAAAATCCTAGAGAAAAGGGGGGGCTCCATTTCTCACTAGGGTGATTACCCAAAAGGTAATTAATAACAAGTTGTTCGACCAAATACCTGCCCATCAGGTTTAACACAAGGTCTTTTTTTTTTTTTTAAGGTTTTATTTATTCATTTGACAGAGAGAGAGAACACAAGCAGGGGGAGCAGCAGGGAGAGAAGGAGAAGCAGGCTCCCCACTGAGCTGGAAGTCAGATCCCAGCTCGATTCCAGGACCCTGAGATCATGACCTGAGATGAAGGCAGCCGCTTAACCAACTGAACCACCCAGACACCCCACACAAAGTCTTTTTTGGCACCAGCTATGCCCAAAGGAAAAAAAAAAAAATGTACTCTACTCTCAGGACCCAAATTAGGTTAGCTGCTTTTCTTTCCTCCTCTTTGCACAGGGCATAAAATACCGCCTGTGTTTTTAAAGCTACTAGAAAGTGAGGGCTACCCATCACAATACCCTGTATTTTATTTTGAACTCTGTAAGAAAACTCCAGCGTGACTTTTTCCTGCTGCCTTTTTTTTGTACATTCTAAATTTCTTTTTTTTTTTTTAAGATTTTATTTATTTATTTGACAGACAGAGATCACAAGTTGGCAGAGAGGCAGGCAGAGAGAGAGGAGGAAGCAGGCTCCCTGCTGAGCAGAGCCCGATGTGGGGCTCAATCCCAGGACCCTGAGATCATGACCTGAGCCTAAGGCAGAGGATTTAACCCACTGAGCCACCCAGGCGCCCCAATGTACATTCTAAATTTCATAGGGCAATCGATTCAAATCCATTTTAAATCTCAATGGGCTGGAGCTTGGCATGCAAGTTGGTTGGCCAGGTGCAAGTTTCTCTTCAAAATATGACAAAAGTCATGGCTGAAAAATAGAGCGGCAAAAATATTGGAGAGTTTTGCCAAGCTGCGGCCAAACAAGGCTGACAGTTATTAGCAAGGGGCAGAGAGGGGCATGCACGGGGCGGGGGGAATGTGGGCAGTATGCCATTTGCATAATGATCAACCTAGCTTTAAAAAACAAAAAAACAAAAACAAAAACAAAAACAAAACCACAACACTTTGCTTCTGTTCATTCTTCTTCAAGCTTTTTATTTTTTCTCATTACAAAAAAAGGTAATTCAGAGAACTAACAATATAGAAAACAAATGAAGCAGAGAGGTGACAATAGGAAATGTTAATGATCTTCAGCCCAATATTTGATCCCCCCGGAACTTCTACCGTGGTGACACCCCGAAATTTGCAGCTTCCTCCGTCATAGCGTGAAGCCACACATAGTTTATGTGCCACTGAACAGATGCTGCAGAATAAGGATGAAACAGTTGCTGGTTCGTCTTAGATAATCACGCAGATTAAGCCGTGGTTTCATTACAGTGTTTTTACTATGCATTATTTTTACTAGGCAGCGTCCTTTGAAATAATGGGAATTGATTTCACAGATCTTTTGCATATTACTGATACTCAGTAATGTTGCCGAGTAAAACCTTTTCCATCCTGCCACTGTGAAAAGGCACTAATTGGGGAAGGAGAAGGTTCCCCCATGGAGGGCTCTCTTCCCCAGATTTGAGGCTGGGAAGCAACTGAGCGGGGGAAACTCTGTGTGGGCCTTTGTGGCTTAGCAGCTGTAGCTTTGTATCCTGATTTAGCTGACCTAAAATTCACACGCTCCCAGATCACAGAGCATCGGCCTGCACTGCCCTTGGTTTCCCCTTCTTGGACCTCCCCTCCCCCCCACCCCCAACACATTTCTCCTGCAGGATAAAACAACTGTACATGTGCTGCTGATGAATGGGGAGTGGAGAGAATGAATGCACAGACAAAGATCATCCGTGTCTTCTGCAATCGGATGCAGACCTTAAAACGCATTGAATTTTTTTCTTTTTTTTTTTTTTATCTTGACTTGATTCCCTCGCTGTGCACTGTTCATGCAGACCAGGCCATTTGCCTCATTTTCCGGAGCAGCCTTCCCACAAACATGTTCTCCACAGACCTTCTCTCGCTTCTCTCCAAAGACGTCTGCATCACTGACTGAGTTGGCAATAACCTATTTATCCCTCCAAGAAATGTTTAGAGGGAGCATTTCTGCTTTTCCTCTGGCCTTCATCTCCGTGTCGATGGAAATTTACTCTTGCTGGAGGTGAGAAACCTTCAGTGTTCGGGAAAGAACTGGGAGAGAAAACAAGACAATCCGGGTACAGCGTCTTGTCATGAATGAGCTCCAGGACGTTGATCTTTGCTGCTACCTTGCTTTTTTCCAGTGTCACTTCTTCTTTGGAGTGATTAAGGTGGCCTTCACCTTCACCACTCTTACCTTTGCAGAGGCATGCTATTAAGCTTCGGCACAATAATTCATTTGCATCACATTACCAACACTGCAAGCCAGCCAGGCTGTCCTGAGCTGAAGATAATTGGGACAGAAGCTGGAAGATTTACCTATTTTATCTGTCAAACTCTGAGAATGGGACATGGCAGGGATTTCGTTTTTTGTTTTCCCTTCCATTTAGTAGGTGGAAATACTTGGGAAGAGAAAGTCTATATGACTCTCTAAAATGTTTTCGTTGATAAGGTTGGATGGATTCAGTAGTAATATTCTAGGATAGTTTTACATATAATTTGAGTAGGAGAAATCTGTTTTGCTACACTTCAAGGATAGAATAAATAAGCAAAGATCCAGAAGTATCTGTCATTCCATAAGGTTTTGCACGCAGTTCAAAGTCCGTTCCCTCCAGAGTTACAACTGTACGAGCTCAAGAACTTCTCTGAAAATCTCCCAAATTATGTTCCCTAAAACGCTAAGTCTGTGGGATGTTAATGATTATTCTAGGCACGTGTGGGCACGAATGCACGCACGGGCGCGGCTGTGCGCGCACATGCGCACACATCCACACACGCAAGGAATAGGTTTTCATGGTTAAAAACAGTTTGCAAGACTGGGGATGAAATATACATAACTGTGTGTGTGTGTGTGTGTGTGTGTGTGTGTGTGTGTGTGTGTGTGTGTGTTTGTGTTTTGTTTCTGCGCATGATGATGAGACTTTTATCTTCGGGTGTGCATCAGGAACCCTCTAGAGAAGGCTGACCTTCACAGCATCTTTACAATGTATATGGCCATTAACTCTTTGTGGGGAAACACCCATTAATACCCTACTAAACCAGTGCATCTCAGAACACAGTTTCCTAAACCCTGATATAAATTCCATCTGTTAGAACCAAATAGAAATTGAGATCCAAGGATGACTCCTAGACATTGCTTTAAATGGACAATGATTTTTAGGAGAACTCTTCATTAGTATTTTAGTATATGGTCTCATTTGGTAAAAAGGGACTATCTACAGACCAAATCCTTGTCATGGGTAGGTTTAAGAGGTAAATAGAGATGATGCATGCATTAACTTCTTAGCTTAACTTTTTATAAGTTATTATAGCATTTGTAGCCTACTATGTGGAAACCCAACGGACCATTTCAATTAGATCACCCACTATGCATTGATCAAGCTGAATTTTAGTAACTTTACTCAAACTTCTCCCCACTCTCTAAACCCACCACGTTTTTCCCGATCTCCCTACAATGGCTCACAAAATACTTTCTTCTAAAAATCTCTTCAACCTAATGGCCACTCTTTAAATGCCATTCACCATACAAAAAACCATATGACATTTAAGAAAGATTCTTTTTACCTTCTTATAAATAATCTTTTCCTCTGGTTCTTCCAGCAATCTGTACCTGCCATTTGCTTCTGGGCACTCATTTCCTCATCTTATACGTAGATCTTATTATTATTTTAATTCCCATTTCTTAAGCATTTATTCTGAGCCGATCACAGTGCTGTTTGTGTATATGATCTCATTAATATGGAATCTGTGCAATGATGAATGACAACTGCCTATCTGTCTCCCCACATTCATCCTACCTTTACCCCCATCAAATCACTATCTCCTTAAAAATGAAGGAAGCGTATTGAAATTTCCTGAATTCAAGGGACTCTTCTACAATCATGTGGCTAAATGTCTAAGCTGAAGTTATGCCATCTGTCCAAGCTTTTTCTGCCCTGGTCCATGCCCTAAAGATGTCTTGCATTGGCCTGCTATATTCATTGATGTTTTGTTGTTGCTTTTCTGATGTTGTTGGGGACACTCTTTCAGGGCTAAGAAACTATGAAACATTGATGGAAAATATGCTCCAACATGCCACGTTCCTTTTGAGGACCCGAGGTTGAGCTTAAAGTTGAAACTTTTTTTTGAAAAAGTGCCATTTTCTGTTTTATCCCAAAATGGCAGAGATGCCATCACTTGGCTTATAATAACTGAGTTAAAATTACCACTTCAGTTCAGCTCACCTCTCTTGAGTACCTATTATGTGCCAAGATTTCGGCAAAGCATCATGGGTATAAAGTTAATTATGACATCCCAACATACTCTAATGGTCAATACATGTAGACAAAGGCATTATTTCAAAAAAACGTAATAAGCTCTAAGGCTGAAGGATGCCATGGGGACTAACGTATGTTCAAAAAGAGGCATTTGCCCTAACAGGAAGGTTTAGAAACCCCAAGTAATCCTAGTTTCTATGACCCTTGGACTTCTGTCCTAAGTTTTGATCTACATTTATTCCTAAAGTTAGGAGAATTCATCTTTTAGCTTCTTATATCCCTTTTGGAAAACTCCTACACTGGTAAAATTCAATATATCTTCAGTCCTGGAAGTCTGTCATAAGTAGTTTTTATGTTCCTCATGTCGGATCTCCAATTGAAGGGGGCAGGGCGCTAGTTTTCCTTCAGCTGGAATCAATTTTTTCTACCCGAGTCCATTTACTAGAATTAATCGTTTCGGAAGAAGCTCAATTTTGCTGGAAAATCCAGAAAAGATTTTAGTTACAGCTCCACATAATAAAGCAATTGTGTAATTAGTAATACATTTGTCATTCCTTTACTGGGTGGAGGGGGGGAAAAAAGGAACACATGTATTGCTTTAGTGTAAATCCTGACAGTGGAGATTTTTTTCCAGGGAATTATACCATTATACCATAAAAATGTCAAGGCACAAGTTTACTGTTCCTCCTAATATTCTAAAATATTCTCTTAGGCTGACATCTCTGTCAATTAAAATTAAACAAAATTGCATTCTGCCATATACACTTCAAGGAGGAAGCTTTCGAGTTTATGGCTGCTCTTTGAATTGATTTTTAAGATGGCATTGATTTTTAAGATTTTTAAGCCAAGTAAAACTTGGCTCGAACAAGATGAGGTGGGATGTATTTAAGGACCAGTCAATTTAAAAAATGTTTTTAAAGATCATAAATTGACAGCCAGAATAGACTGCACATGTCTCCAGGTTTCTCCGCTATTAAAATAAATCCAGTGATTCTCTTGAATTGAATGTTTGTCCTGACATAATTCAGTGCCAACACGCTTCTGACTTGTTTTGGGTTTCCAATATTTTTACAGAGAATAATATAAACAAGGAAGCTTGTGAGTATGGCTTCCAGTTGCTCAATTTGAACAGATTTGGGAAAAGTCCTTCTCCTAGTGTTTCCCACAGCAAAGCCCTGTGAACGTGCTTTCTCACGGGACTGTGGTTCTCAGGCGGCGAGGCCGGAGCTTTGCTGACAGTGAGCACTTTGGGCTGGACTTAGCTGCCAGTAGAGTCTTCGGGGAGCTCACCCTCTGTGATAGAAAGACGAGCAAAGGGAGCCTCCGTTCCAATTCCTCTAAAAGGAATTTAAGAAGCCATCTTTGGGCTCATCCCTCTGATTGCCAACCCTTAATGGGCAATGTTTTATTGGTGCATTTAAGGCAACTGTTATTTAATGATCCGGAGTTGCTGGGGCCAAAGTACCTCCCTCATTCTCTGTTAAGCACCTTTTGGAAGCTCAGTGTGCCTTCTCGGGTCATCTGGTTCCCACTTAAGGGAAAGAGATAATATCCTGAGCAGCTTAAAAGGGTTTGTGCCCTTTCAAACAAGTTTGGAACGATGCTCTGGCTGGGCTGCTCTCTTGAGTAATGTGTGTGTGTGTGTTTTGTGTGTGTGCGTGTGTGTGTGTGTGTGTAAGGGTGGGGGTCTTTATAACATTGGTGTTCCTGATGGGTAGATGCTTTGTTTAGTCATAGAGAAAATGGCATCCCCCCAAAAACAAATAAGGGAACTCTCTTTGCTTTAAACTGAAGAGGCTGGGCTGGTTAGTGACTATCAGATAAGGAGCCCTGGGTCTTATCCAAAAGGATAGCATCTCCCTCAGTGGTCCTATGTAAACTTCCATGACTTCTAAAGAAACGACATCATATCCAGATTTTTCAATGCTGAACACCCCACCCCTAGCAGAGAGCAAGCATAAAACATGGGCTCCATAAATATTTTTAAAATTGTAAATAAATGGATTCCTGGATGGCACCCAATTCCTTAAATACATCTGGCATTGATGTAGTTGTAGCTGAAGACCCCTCAAGAGAGAGTCCTGTGGGGAAAACCACTCCCATGGGAGACTTCCATTGGGTCTCATGGAATATCATGGAGATCACAGAAGCTTATGACACTCTCTGGAGGAGAAACCAGGGGATGAGAGGCTGCTTCTACTCTTTTCATTTCTACCCTCTCTCTTCTCTCTTTTGGTCTTGAACAATCAGTAATCATGGTCCCTGGGTCCCCCCCCCCCCGCTTTTATTTCTCAGTTTGGCTCTTGATGGGTTAAAGTATATCTTTAGAGGATATCCACTGTCTGCTGCACATCCAGATTCCATCTATGAATGGTGGTCAACAGAGGGACTGAGCCCAGGAGAGAGATGGAGATAAAAAGTGCTATATAATGGGCGCTTGGGTGGCTCAGTGGGTTAAGCCTCTGCCTTTGGCTCGGATCATGATCTCAGAGTCCTGGAGTCGAGTTCCACATCGGGTTCTCTGCTCAGCAGGGAGCCTGCTTCCCCCTCTCTCTGCCTGCCTCTCTGCCTACTTGTGACCTCTCTGTGTGTCAAATAAATAGATAAAAATCTTTAAGAAAAAAAAAAGTGCTATATACTGGACGTTTGTGTCCTCCCCTCCCCCAAATTCATATAGTTTTTAAAGATTTTATTTATTTATTTTGACAGAGAGACTGATCACAAGTTCACAAGGTTCGATTTCAGGACCCTGAGATCATGACCTGAGCTGAAGGCAGAGGCTTAACTCACTGAGCTACCCCGGCACCCTCCGAATTCATATGTTGAAACTTAATCCCTAATGTGATGGTGTTAGGAGGTGGTGCCTTTGGGAGGTCATGAGGGTGGAGCCCTCATGAATAGGATTAGTGTCCTTATAGAAGAGACCCCATAGAACTGGACAAGCAGGGTGGAGAGAGCAAGATCCTGTCTGAGATCAAGTGGCCAAGGACCTCTGTAAAGTGTTTGGGGAACCACAGTGAAGGCAAGAGGACTGTTCTAGAAAATCCAACATCTGTTCTTAGCCACACCACATGGTTGACCCAAAAGATTGATTTATGGTACTTTCCCCTGCCCAGCCCTCAGTCTGGAAATAATAAACAGGCTCATTTTTAACATAAAACCATGTTACACAAATACCTGGAATAACTGACATGGTAACATAGGGTTTATTTTAGTTGATTATTGATTAATTCCAGTTTTTCATTTAATAAATATTTATTAGGCTCCTACTATATGCAGAGGCACAGTTCTAAGCATCTTGTTACAGACAGGAAGAATGATAAAACCCCTTCATATGGAGGTTATGTTCCAGTGGGAAATAAGGAGAAGAAGCAAGATAAATAAAACAAGTCAATGTCAATGAATGTATATATACGTGTGTGAGTATCTGCACGTGTGTAGAAAGTGTGCTGATGGTGAGTGTTGAGGAAAAAAATGAAACAGAGAAGGGGATGGGGAATGTGGGAGAGTGGGGATGGGAGAAGGTAGGGGAAATGGAAAGACTTTCAAAGGGGGTCAAGGAAAGATGTCCTCTAAAGATGCCTTTGCATGAAGAGCTGAAGAAGGTAAGGGAGCAAATCGTGCAGATTCCTGGGAGAAGAGCCAATCAAGTAAAGGGAACAAGAAGACAGGAGTATCACTGGCATTATTTGAAGAATGGCAAGAAGGCCAGTATGCCGGAATAGGAATTAGCAAATAGGAAAGGAGAAGATGAGGCCAGAGGGATTAACACTTTGTGAGTCACTGGAAGGACTGTGGGTCTAACTGGGAGTGAGATGAGCAGCCACTGGAGTATTCTGAGCAGAAGAGCTTCATGATGTAAAGTTGTGTTAAGGGCTCTGTGTTTTTTACTAGCAAGAGACTGAAGATAGACTGGGGTGAAAGCAGGGAGCACAGAGAGTAGCTCTTAGACTAATCTAGGCAAAGATCTATAATTTGGGGAAGATATGCTTTATATTTTATGAAGGATGGTGATGATGAGGATGATGATGATGATTGGGGAGTTCAGGAAATTGAATTAGTTAAATTAAACTAAATTCTCATCTCTTCCATGGCAATTTTATCAAGGTCCAGTGTTTAGTTATCCTCTTCGCATGGGTAATTTTTTTTCAATTATCAATTCTCTAAGTTCAAATCTGTATATTCCATTGAAAACATTGTGAGGGTTAATTCTATTGAAACATTGTGAGGGTGAAGCCCTCTTCACTGGGCTGTGGATACCCAATATTTGGTCAAACCTTATTCTATTTCTCAAAGGGTGTTTTCAGATGAAATTAACATTTTTCGATTGATCAGTAGACTTAGTAAAGCAGAACTCCCTCCTTAGTGTGGGTGGGCCTCATCCAATCAGTTGAAGATCTGAATAGAACAAAGTCACGAGTAAAGAATTCTTCCTTTGAACTGGGCCATTGTTTTTTTCCTGCCTTTGGATTTGCACTGAAACATCAGGTGTTCCTAGGTCTTGAGCCTACTGGCCTTGGGACTAGAACTTTACCATTGGTTCTCCTCTGTCTCCAGCTTCACCCTGCAGATCTTGGTACTTATCAGTCTTCATAACTACATGACCAACTTCTTATAATAAATGTCTCTCTCTCTCTCTCTCTCTCTAATATATATATATATATATATATATATATATATATATATATATATGTATGTATTCTGTTTATATATTCTCTCTGTATTCTGTTTCTATACTATCTATTATCATCTATATTCTGTTTCTCTGTTGAACCTTGTCTAATGCAAATATCGTCTGGAATGTCTCCAAACTTTTAACATATGTATGTCTAATATTGAACTCAAGATCTCCACTTTTCACTACCCCACCCCCATCTTAGCTCTCTGCAATTTCCCAATAAATGGCATCACTATCCAATACAGTTAAATGAGTCATAAAGGAGTCACCCTTTGCTCTTCCCTCTCCTTTATCTGTTAACCCCATCTAAACCATCTGCATTTTTAGTTGTGTTTTTATCCTCAAAAGACTTTTCAGATCTGAATACTTTGAATACTTTTATTCATGCGCATTGCCCCACCATAGTCTTGGCTACCATCATATTTCTTAGCCATTTTTTAAAATCTGCAGTCACTTTTGGTCTGTGTACAGTGTCATGATCTGTGCAATCCATCTTTTCAAAGCATACATTTGGTTATTTTACTTTATTTAGAAATTTCAATCACTTCCCAGTGATTTGAGGATAAAGAAAACAATGCCTAATTTGATTCTCAAGACTTGTAGTACCCACCCCCATTGCTGTGACAAATATCTACCTGTTGTCCCAATGTAATTCTTATTACTACCCCCTTTCTCTCCCAAAGGTGTCTATGTTTGGACAATAAATTATATGATCACCTTTCTCATGACCAAGATTAAAGTGGGCAAGTTTATATTCTAAAGTGGTGGGCACCAAAATCATTCTCAAATTCTTAAAGAAATATTTTCTGAACAAGCAGACCCCTCTTGATTGAGACAAAATACAGGTGCTAGCAGCTCAAAAGCGATGTTTTTTGAAAAAGTATTTTCCAAAGTTCCCCGGAGAGGAAAGGAGAGGCCATGGAGCCCTTGACCCAATGAGTAGGGAAAAAAAGAGGTTGGTGACAGAGAGACATTAATTCATGCACTGTGAGTTTGAGTGATGTGTTTTCTTTACACCTTCAAGTTAAGATCAACTGGAAGACTAAGCCTTAGTTCAACCTTCCTATAATAGTTATTAACCATGGACATTAGTCCAAACCTCTGGATTTCTTTTAGGAATTCAATGTCTTCTATTACATGAAACCAAAATTCATTGTCATTTCATGATAAATTTAAAAAGATGGCTTGAGTCTCTGTTTTCAGACGTGAAAATACAGATCCTTTCCAAATAAATAGACATTACTTGTAATATTATTATTATTATTATTGGAGTGTTGACCTTTCTGCAAATTTAAATTACTTATTCATCATTTGTGTTCGAAGATTGCTAAAATTTCAGAAGACTGGCAAAAACCATTCATGCAATCAGTGCTGTATAGAGATTTCCTCACACGGAATAGGGGGATAATCGTAGCTTTCATGTCCTAACTTAACTAGGAGGACTACAGGAGAAAACTAATACAAATGTTCTGTAATGTTAGACCCACTATCTTCCAAGGTTTCAGGTTATTTTCATCAATATTTATTGAGTCCCTAACACACCACAATCTACACATACACTTATTTTGTTTCTTTGTAACTATGTTTTTCATAATTTTATGGAAAATCCACCTACTTAATTAGCCACCAGGACCCCAGTTGATGAATATTTAAGAAATAGTGATCACAGATACCAATATATTTAGAATTCTGAAATGATGAACTTATCCTGTGAGTATAAACTGAGAAAATTGTAAAAGGAATGCTACTGGGTCTCTCATGATTGATCTTCATCTCCAACCCTTGAGCCTTATTTCATTCTACTCTGGGACCTAGGCACTGATTTCTACCCCACACAATCCTCTAAGTCATACCAACCTCATCTGGAGATATTGCTTCACTTCCTGTGGCCAGGCCCTATAAATAAAATCTAAGTTCCCCCAAAACTGGTAAGATAGTCAGATAGAGAAAGCATTCATAAAGCCATAAGTTAAACACACAAAATAAATGGATTTACCATTGTTTCCTATTATAAAAAAAAAAATCATTTGTGGATATTACTCCCTCAATTTGCCTCTTTTATGAACATTTTGATTGGCTGTTCTTGTCTCTCCAAGTTCTTAGGTTAACTGACTTTTATTTGCCTCACACTCGGGTTTTGTTAATAGCTTCACATTCTGGAACTTATTTCCTGATTATTTTTTGTCCATAAATTTGAATTATTTATTTGGTGAACATCCAATTCTTGATGTTCTGCATATGCTTGGTTCAGAACACAAGTATCAGTGTGTTTATATCAACTTCAGATCCCTAAAATTGACTTGGACCATCATTCTGAAATGCACATTGAGACTAAAGTATGTCTGTCTAGTTTGTTATTGTGAAAAAGATCCCCAGAGGAGCCTGGCTTGACCCCAGAATGTTTTTCTTTATTGCTGGAGGGGGACGTGTTCAGTTCACTCATATGCCTGTCCCACTGCTCACTATATAATTGTTTATTATGATTTCCAGGCAGACCTCTATGATAAATAATGAAGATTTGCTTTACATGTAGATATTTATATATTATAAATGTGGTCCAGGTTTCTCAGCTCATACCATCCTAGAGGGGATATAATCAAATGGGTGAGGATAATAATAAAAACAGCCATGAAAGCCTCCCACAAGCAAAATGGCTGCACTTTTCATCCCTAATTTAAGCACTTCCCTGATTCTAGCAGAGGCTGGGCCAAATTCAGCATCCTTAACCATCATGATTAAAATTCTTCTCTCACTACAAGTTAGCTCTGCTCTTCCTGCTGCCACTTCCAGGGGTCACATTTGTCCTCAAATGTCTCCACCTTGCTCTCCTACATTGTATCTTATTAGTACTGGTTTCTCCTGACAACACGGTTGAATCTAAGTCTTGTCATAGTCTTCATGGGATCATTCCCTTCACACATCATCTCCGAGTACCTGGTCACCCATGCAGCTACAACCATCATGGTAGGGAAGAATTCGAACCAGAATTAGCATTTAACTAGTGCTACCTTACTATTAGGCAGTCGTTACTTGGGCAGGAAAATTAGGGACCTTGTCTTTCACTTTCTTTACAACAGATTTATTTGACTATTTTTTAAGTTAATACTGCCATCTTCTCCCAGAATTTGTCAGAATCTGTTCAAAAGACAGGACAGAAGATAATATGAGCATCAGTAAAAAATTGACAGTCAGGTCCACTGATTTTTAGCAACATTTAAACCTTCCGATATTGGATGGAGTGCCTCACCTCTCTTTGCTCAAGTATGTTTCTTCCCCGTGCAGCTACCTAGCAAGGTCAAGGGCAGCTGTTGGCCCCTCACTTGAGAGTTACTGTTCTGGGGTATAGCTGATAATGTATCCAGTCATTCTAGGTCATGCAGAGTGTGGGCTCTAGACCCATGGGTCACAACGCTTGGCACTGATGTTCTATAAACTCTCTAGAAGTTCCATCAAATGTCTATTGATGGGTAAAGCTTCTTTCTGTTGCAACTACATATATATATTTGCATTAGTTGGTATATAGGCTTAAGTGGGATAATAAAAAGAAGCAAAAACACAATGACTCCAACAAGGTAAAACTCATAGAGTAGTTCCGAGGCAGCTAGGCAGTGTGGGTGCTGGTTGATTCTACCTCAGGGGGTTGAGGAATCCTGGGCTCATTTGTAATACTATCATCTGCTTGGAGATTCCTTGATGGAGCCCTTAATTATGTAGTCAAACCTGGCTAATAAGTTCCATGATTTTGTTACAACCCATAGGGAGAAGGAAAATGACATGGTTGGGAGCAAAGAGGTAAAGAAAGAATCGTGTGCATCATATTTTGCTTACGTTCCATTGGTGAGAATAGGCATGTGGCCACAACAAGGAGCAGGTAAGGCTGAGAAATGTAGCGTTTAGCTGGGTGGCCATTTGCTACCTAAAGCTCAGGAAGGAAGACTCTGTTACTAAAAAGAAGGACAGAAGGGTGATTGGATGACATTTTGCAGCCTTCCCCACAACTCTGTAGGGAGAACTGCTGAGCTGAAGAGCTCCCAGGCTTGTAAGGTGCATTGAGTACAATCGCTTAAAGTTAGAAGCCATGTCTTAGATGATAGAAGAACGTGGTTTGCTGAATCTCAGAGTGGAGCCATGGTGGCCTACTGCCACAGCTGGAGACAAAGTATGGAAGCATATGCAAGCAACCAAAGGGATAACAGTCAATGCTTTACAGGCACTCTCAAGGTAGTCTACCTTCAAATTTCCTTTTCACATTCTGTGAAAAATTCTAGAATTTTTTTTTTTAAGATTTATTTATTTGAGAGGGAGAGAGAAAGGAGGGAACAGAGGGAGAGGGAGAGAGAATCTCAAGCAGACTCCCCACTGAGCAGGGAGCCCAATGTGAGGCTCGATCTCATGACTCTGAGATCATGACCAGAGCTGAAATCAAGAATCAGATGTGTAACTGAGTCACACAGGTGCCCCAAAAGTTCTAGAATTCTAAACAGTGCTAAGGACACAAAAACATTGTGAATGACTAGTGTCATAAACAAGGCTAGAGACAGGGGCTCTAATGTGGAGCTGTAATGAGCAGGGTAGACATAGTGAATCCTTCCAAGAAACAGGAGGGGTGGGGATAATTACAAGCAAATTAAATGACAGCAAATGTGTGGAAGACCATGAAGGAGATATGGAAAGTGCTCACAGCTCATGGTCATGAGGAGTCTGGCCTATCCTGGGGTCACAAAAGACTTTTCCAAGGAAGAGATGTTTCATTTCAGTCCTGCAGGTTAGGTAGAGATTGGTGGGGCTAACATGAAAAAGATGAAGAGGTGAAGGAAAATAGGTGAATTCTGGAGGACAAGCTGGGAAACCTAATTTTTTTTAATCTCAGATTCCTCCTCTGTCAAGTGGGAAAAGAAAATGTCTCCCTCTACAGTTGTTGTAAGGATAAGAGAAAAAATGCTGGTAAAGTCTTAGTCGCAAGCCCAGCAAGAAAGAAAGTGGAATCGCTGATAGCTTTTTTTTTTTTTTAAGATTTATTTATTTGAGACAGAGAGATAGAGAGCATGAGCAGGATGGAGGGGCAGAGAGAGAGGAAGAAGCCAACTCCTCACTGAGCCAGGAGCCTGATGAAGGACTTGATCCCAGAACCCTGGGATCATGACCTGAGCTAAAGGCAGACACTCAACAAACTGAGCTGCCCAGGCACCCATCACTAATAGCTTTTATTGTGATATTATTATTATTATTATTTTTACTCTTTACCTAGGAAGCCTAAGGTTTATTTATGCAAATGTAGTCTCTTATCTGACTCTGGAAACATCTTGACATTTCTTAATTCCTTTTAATTCTCTCTCTCATGACACATCATTCTGCCAGCAGAAAAAAGAAGCCAGAGAGCAAAACTAAGCAAATAAGAGCTTTAGAGATAGATAGCTGTATCAACTGAAACTAACAGCATATCCAGTTAATGGGTTAATGGTGGATAAAGCAGTTTAATTATCTTCCCCTCCAGTATGATGGCTGGTTCCACAGTCAGTGCTGCAGCTACATGATGACATTAAGGACTTTCCAACACTTTGCTCTTCCTTCTACAGTACTGCCTCTTTTTTTTTTTTTTTTTTTTTTAAAGTAAGCTCCACACCCAATGTGGAGATCATGCAGGGCTTGAACTCGTGGCCTTGAGATCAAGACCTGAGCTGAGATCAAGAGTTAGATGCTTAACCGACTGAGTTACCCAGGTGCCCCCACATATTACTTCTTGATTAAAAGATGGCTGCCACAGATCCAGGCAGCTCAACCCTCCCCAAATGCATTCAAGACCAAAAGTGAACACCACATACAGAGGGAGCCTTTTCCTTTACCAGTGAGTAAAATCTTTTCCTGGAGCCCTCTAATAGATTTTTTTCTTCTATGTAATTGCCCACCTCCAGTTGCAAGTGATGCCAGATAATTCACCAAAATTATTATGATCAAGTTAAGCAGTTATTAGTGGCTTAGGGTTGGGTATATCAGTGCTTTGAAAAAAATGAACCGGAGAAGTGGGTGTTGGCTGTTGAGTGAGCAACTAGCAATGTCTATCACAAAAATTTAGAGATAAATTGAGTAGGTAGTGCTTGGTTGATCTCCTAGGCCAAGACAAGAAGAACAAACTTCAAAAAAGTGTGCATGTAAATAGTACAGCATTCCAAATTTACATATGGGTGGAAGGATGAAACAGATTTTAGTTCAAGTCAACATTTATTTAGTGTTAGGAGCTTTTTGTATATTGTTTTATTTATTTCTCAGAAAAATCTTGGAAAGAAAGCCATACATCAGAAAATGGAGAAGAAAATCTCCATTCTAGGAGCTAAGTTCCTGGGTTCCAGGTTAAATGCTGAGTAAAAGGCAAAAATCCCAATTTAAGTAGGTCTGACAATAATTTCAGGTTATTGTTTTTTTAAGATTTATTTATTCATTTGAGAGAGAAAGAGACAGAGAGGGAGATATATTGAACGCCAAAGATTCACCCTGAAGCTCTCTGACTCTAGGGTCCCACCCATTAAGCACTATGCAGTGCTCCCTCTAAAGAGTTCCAGATTGTTGCTGTGAGCTCTAGAATGTTTTCTTCAACCACTGGTGATGCTTTTGGGAACCTCATCAGAGTGTACCCCAGGCAGGCGTACATAGTGCTGCATGAGGGCAGGGACACCTCTCCCCACCAGGACAGAACCCATATTAGGAAATGAGAACTCATATTACAATGAGCTACAAAGGATATTTTGCTGTTATTGAAAAAAAAAAAAATGAAACCCTAATAATTTAATAGCTCATTAGATGGAACAAGCAAACACAGAATTCTTCCAAGTGAACCATCACATAGAATGGGAAATATGAACACTGTTATGTTTTAAAAATTAATTAATTTAAAAATTAAAAATCATCATCATTGATAAAGAACCATTTGGAGAGAAGAGGATGACAAATCCTTTTAGTTTTGAGATATTGAGGGCTTCCACTGGAGTTCAGTTCCAAGAGCTTCTCTCTAGGACTGTCTCCTCACCTTTCTCTTTGGGATCCCTATGAAGGTGGTCTATTTCCTAGGTGTATTAGGGTAGGGTTAAGCTGCTGTAACAAAGAACACAACATAATTCAGAACTTAAGAAAGGCAGTTTAGTCACGTTTGCCCAACGAAGCAACCAAGGGTTTCCAAGTTGGTAGGAGGTAGTGAAGTCAATTCAGTTGACAGGAGTCTTGAGAGTAGCAGCAAAGCACAACAGTCTGTTGGCGTTGAGTTTATATCTGTAATCCTAAAGTTCTTGAAAGGCCAGATCAAGATTTAGATGATGATGGGGTGCCTGGGTAGCTCAGTGGGTTAAGCCTCTGCCTTTGGCTTAGGTCATGATCTCAGGGTCCTGAGATCGAGCCCCACATCGGGCTCTCTGCTCAGTAGGGAGCCTACTTCCCCTTCTCTCTCTCTCTGCCTGCCTCTCTGCCTACTTGTTCTCTCTCTCTCTGTCAAATAAATAAAATAAAATATTAAAAAAAAAGATTTAGCTGATGATGAGAATGGATAGATCAGTCTGTCCCTCTGATCTCTAACACGAATGCTCATTTTCTATTTTGTTTTCTTAAAAGGAAGTAGTTGACTGAAGGGAATAATCACCTCCCATCAAAGGACATGGAATAAATAAGTAAAATAAGTAAGTAAATAAGCAAAATAAGTAAAGAAATACACAAACAAACAAATATATGATAAAGTACAGTTGCCCTTAAAAGTGGGTCTATGTCTTTGGGGGATAGGAAAAGAAAAAGCAAGACAATTCAGAGGGTCTGTGGAATTGATCTCAGCAATCACATAATGAGTGAGAAGAGGGTAAGTTGTGTTGGGGGTGGAGAGGTGAGTTTTTCTCTCATCTTTAAGTGTGATTTACAAATTTAAGGGGCAAAGAGGCAGCAAATGATTTAGAAAAATCCAAATTAAGAGCCTTTTGTCTGACAGTATTCACATTATATTTGCATTGCATTTTCTTTGTGAAGATTTTGGCCTTGATCTTTCTCTTCCTAGATCCCGTTAGGAATTCACAATCAAACCCCTTGGAAATATTTCATACTGAAATAAGACAGAGGGTGTCACTCCCCAGGTCACAGACAGCCAGTGCTCAGTGGAGTTACACACAGGAGCCTACCCTTTACAGTCAGGTTCTCAGCTGATTAAGCTCATTCAGAGCTGGGCTGCTAGAACAAAACCAGAAATATAACCTTGGGTCTGCTGAACCCCCCTTTTTTTAAATTTTTTGAGCAAGCAGATAGACAACAGTAGAAATGTTTCTATTCTTATACAGTAAAGTAGGAAAGTAGGAAGAAGACAAATTATGTATATACATACCAGTAATATATACCAGTTTTATAATGCGTGTGTGTACTTAAAAGATTAAATTTATTAGTTAATATTACTTCAGGAAAAAAAAGAGTGTAAATGTCTAAATATTTTACACCTTGAAATTAATAATTTAATATAAACATAAATATTAAAATTTAGTTTTAAAAAATAGCTTTGTTTCTCTTTCCTAAATGAAATGACAGTACTGAGATTAGGATAATTCAATTAAAATAGTTTTGCAACAATTATTAGGATAGGAAACAATATTGAAGGGAAATCAATTGCCCCAATACATTAGTTCTCACCTCCACTTGACGTGGCATGAGTTTTTAATAGAAGTAGTTCATTCTTCTAGTTTAAATTAAGCTGGAATTAATTTTGAGTTAATTTGAAAAAAAAATCCCATCTTGGAAAAAAAAATACATCAACATATTAACTGTGGTTATTTCTGGAATTGGAGATCATGTGCGAATCTTGCTTTCTTTTTGATATTATTCTGTATTTTCCAAGCTTTGTATAATACGGTGGTGTTCCGTAAGCAATGATGATAAACAGTACATCATATTTTCTTCATATTTAGAAAAAAGTTGTATTCAATCAAAGAGCAGATTAAATTTAAAAATTCATTTCATTCAGTAAACTATCTAAATTCAGAAAGTAGCCAAATAAATCAGGTAATACATCACAACTGAGGTTTTTCACAGAGGTGCATATGTAACACATGGAAATTTTTTTGATGAATTATTTAATTCTTCAAATAGTTTCTACCCTCAGCTGGCAATTTCAAGAACATTGTTTTTTGTTGTTGTTGTTTTGTTTTGTTTTTAATTTCCTGAGAAATAAGACATTTCTCTTGTATACATTTTTTAAAATATATTTATGAACTTTATAACTTTTTTTTTCATAGAAACTTGCATTTTCCTTCTTCCTTTGAACATGCACAAAATTTCTGTGTCTATTTCACAGATATTTAATACATTTAGACTTGAACATATTTTTTCCTGGTTTAGTACTTCCAGGGATTTTGGAAGATTCTCACATACTGACTTTGTATAAATTGTAGAAACTAGTTCTGTCCTAGATCCGCAGCTCCCCGTCCCCCACCAATCTGTTTTATTATTTTGCCATCATTTAAAATCTCCTTATCTCGTAAGCACTTACAGAGACTCTCTCTAACTATAACTTCGGGAACAGATTAAGTTTGCTTTTCAAAGCCATTCATCATCAGAGATATGTTTTTGTTAGTGTTTTCTTTTGTAAATCATTTTATTATTGTAAGGTGCCTCTGGATGCTGGCATGATAATAGGCTATATAAATGATTTTGTCCTATATTTGTGTTGTATATACTTTATTGTAATAGCACTCTCGGGTCAAAAGCAGCCAATATTATTCCGATTAATTCCTGTCTAGACACTCATAAATTGTCCTTTAATTTGCAGAGAGAAAACGAAGTCATATGAAGCATAACCTTTGCTGCTACAGAAACTGCACCTGGTTTTTCTGGGCTGGAGGAGGCCCGCCTCCCTGTGTCCTTCAAAGCAGCAGGCCTAGCGGCTACAAGGGTGAGCATCTCCTTTTCTATGCTCGGCCCAGGTAGCCAGCCAAGGCCTGCCAGTTGGCATGCTGCTCCTCAAAAGGAAAACAACAAAGCCTAATCCCCCAACACAGTTTCAGACAAACACTCCTTTTATTTACTCATATTCATCTCCCCCGAAGAAAAAAAAAAATAGGAGGAGAAAATAGCTTGCTTAATCCCAATACTAACACAATATTGATTCACATTCATGTTCTGTATTTATTGACGTGCATGGCATACAATGGGGGCTATCATTTAGGCTACTGTGTTCCGGGGAAGGCGCAATCACATTAGAGAAAGAGATGAAGCACACAGTTTATTCAGCCCTAATTTTATGTAATGTAAACCTTTCAAACACTGCACATGGGAGGAAAAATGCATGTCCTAATGAAAAACCAAATGCATACCAAATGGATTTATCTTAAAGCTAATTATGACTGCAGAATATCTGTCCTCAGAAGTCCACCATTATTTCCTAAACTTGTATAATGAAATTAACTTCTTTGGCTTTCCAGCAGCTTTCTGTATATCTCATTAACCAACTGTAAATGCATTTGTGCTGGAGAGCACAGCACAGGGTTTTGTTTTGTGACATCTAGCGTTCAGTGTTTTGAAATTATGCAGGTGGTGTGTAGTGCTCTAGGCTAACTATATACAGAGCCGGAGTGTATAGTGAGCGCCAGAGAGCATATACGTATTACTAGCATATGGCTTCTGCAAGAAGAAAGCAGATATGAAAAACACCGCACTTTTTTTTTTTTTGGCCCCTTGGAGATTTTTATTGCCTAGTGGCAGCTGTATTTAATAAAATATTAGTAGCCACTTGAGGTTTAAAGGTGTAACACAATTCCATTTCAATATAACAATTCCATAAATTCAAATATGAAACCTTCCTAGAAGCATGATATGGCTATAATTAAAAAAAAAAAAACAAAACACACACACACAACTTGGTATGTGCTTTTGGAAAACAAATTTAGGTCATATTGTACCTGTAGTCAATCTATAAAGTGGATTTTGGGGGATTGCTCACGTTTTTGAAAGTTGGAAGCGATTCTAGAGATCTCTATAGCAGAAAGTGATGGTTTAATGTGTTTCTTTATTTTTTTATTTTTTATTTTTTGCTGTTGTTACCTCTGCTCACTTCCTACAAATGTTTACTTCACTTCCCTCTTGCTCTCTTCAAGCCTCTTCAAGTTCTCTTTTTTCCCAGAAGAATGTGTGACAGTGCTTAGAAGACCTCAAGCACCCTTCAAATGTTAAACTTCATTGTTGTTATTTGGAAGTTCCTAAAGAGACCTTACTCTGGTTAACTGCCTTGGCCCATCTATTCCAGCCAAGTCAAAGCCCCAGAGAGGAAGAACTCAGATTGACTTAGAAGCTTTAGGTGGGAAAGGGTTGGGGTGGCCTCCTTCATTGGCGAAAACTTTTACAGGAAATGGAGAGAGAGAGAGTCTTCTTCAGGAGGAAGATTGCACCTTTCTAGATTTCCATCAAAGAATCTGCATGAAAATGCTCAGAGCCTCCAGAAAGTCTAGTTCATTCACAGGATTTAAGCCTTCAAGTGTGGCCAGAGCACAAGCAGAGGTTATGACAGCCTCCTGAAGAGTAGCTCACAGAGGAATTTTGATTGCCTAGTGGTGTTTTTTAAAATGATACATAATAGTTTGTGATTGTACACACCCTCTCTAGTTTGTCATATTCCCCATGACTCCCCATCAGCCTACACCTGTTTGAGTACCCAGGAGACATTGCAGGTCAAGACTCCTGATCTAAGATATGGAGAAAGGAAGGGTGCAGGGGAGCACACATCCCAGAGTAGTGGAGAGTTAAGAAATGGCAAAATGTTGTCAGACCAAGGCAATAGCCCTCGTGGTGTCTGCAGTGGGAGGGTCATGAAAGAATTCCCAGCATTGTAAGAATTTTATCCTAAAGGTAATTTGGAACAGTGTAGAGAATGGTATGGGGGAGGGAGAAGGAAATCCATCTCAGAAATCCTTTGAGAGACACCTGTGTGGCTCAGTCAGTTAAGCGTCTACCTTTGGCTCAGGTCATGATCCCAGAGTCCTGTGATCAAGTCCCGCTTCAGAGTCCTTGGTCAGAGGGGAGCCTACTTCTTCCTCTGCCTGCCACTCCCCTGCTTGTGTTCTCTTGCTCTCTCTGTCAAAAATAAACAAATAAAAATCTGGAAGAAAGAAGGAAAGAAAGGAAGGAAGGAAGGAAGGAAGGAAGGAAGGAAGGAAGGAAGGAAGGAAGGAA
>NW_019154113.1:9348177-9545925 GCF_002288905.1 Enhydra lutris kenyoni
AGAAGGGAGGAAGAAAGGAAGAAAGAAAGAAAGAAAGAAAAAGAAATCCTTTGAAAAAGCCCCTGAGAGAGATGATGTGGGACAGAATAAAGACAGCATCGGGGGACATGGAGGGAGTGAGATTTCTAGACATGTCAGTAAAGTAGGACAAGTAAAGACTGATACTGCATGAAAGGAAAACCTGGGGGAGAAGGGAATGAGTCCTATAACTTCAAATATGGAAGTCTAAATACCAAACAGAGTGAGGAGCAACTGACCAACATGGAAAAGCTCATTTGAGGAAAGCAATCGTGAGTGTCGGTTAAAAAAATCAGACGGAGGCAGTAAACCTAGAAACAGAGTGAACTTTTGGAAGGAGTTCCTGCTGGGGACATAGTTATGAGTGATGTGGATCCTTGTAGATTATAGGCTTTTCGGTGACTAATATCACTCAGGATAAGAACACTTATTGAGGGGAGAACTGGACCAGGGATGGTGCCCTTGGTAATCCCAACTTTCAAACAATGAATGAAGGAGGAAGAAAAAACAGAGGCTTGAGAAGGAGTAATCATAATGAAGGTGAGAAATCAAGAGTGAGGGTCTAAACTGATTCCAAAACATAGTGATTAATATCACTGTCCTTATGATCCCAGGAAGATGGATTTCCAGGGAAAGAGTGTTCAGTCAACATCTTCTTCCTTTATTTCCATAAAAATATTTTGTCTATAAATTGATTCAACTTCCCATCATAGGAACAAGGCCCCATTTTACACATCTGGAAGAGAGTTCTTTCTAAACAATCTCCCCTCAAAGCAGCTTTGTTGGAACAGCCTCTATTTTGAGATGCATTTCATTCCTGTTGTGTGTTCACCGGATTACAATGTTCTAAGTGACCCTGGAGCTGATTTATTTTCCTATGAACATTGTGATAAGGCTGGGGCTCAGGAAACAGGACTTGAGAAATTCAGAATTTAAATCAAGATGAACTTTAAGATATAGAATTTGAACCAAATTCAAGTCTCTAATCCCAGGCAAGAAGAATCACAAGGCCCGATCAGGTTGGACTGTGTTTGAGACAAACTTCCCCAAACATGGGTCAGGAACAGATATGTCCGTTGTCATGGTAACTTCTGAGCTTTGTGTGTGTGTGTTTTGTGTGTGCACGCACACTCAGGAGCCCATGTGCTTTCTATCTTGCTTCTGCAGTTCCAAAGTAAGATAAAGGTTGCTAAAAATTCAGTGTTTTCTTCTAGTGGCCAGAAGGAAAATACATATCAAATCTTACTTTGGGGTCAGTGATTTTTTTCCCCATGTATTAAGACATGATGGAATTATTTAATTACCTTTGCTAGCAAGTTTACAGACAAGCATACTCCTATCATATTGCATATCCACAAACAGGATTATTTACATCCAATCTAAGGAGTGCTGACTGCTGTCATTGGAAGCCGAGGCTGTATCAGCATTTAAATTCCCACTTTTCTGGGCAAAAACCCAAGTGAATGATTCAATTAAACTCTTTATGTTATATATTATCCAGAAGTTCACAATATAAAGTGATTCTCTCAGTCTGAACCCCTGCCTTTATGATTGCAATTTGGTAGCAAGACAATTTCCAAGGACTATTTTACTTGAACTGCAATGAAAACGTCAAGCCATAGCACACTTTTTGATGCGGGGTTTATGAACGACACTCCAAAATCAACCATTATTTCAAGCACATGCAATAAATAACCTTCATTATTCATCAGAGTGTAAATATGCATGCGTATTTGAAAATATGGTGGTTTCCTGAGCAAAGCAGCCAGCAGTCAACAGCTCCTTCAGCCATTTAAGGAGGTAATAAATAGGCATCAGCCTCTTTAATTGGTAGAGACCATCTCCTTAGTTGCCGAGAGACAAACAGCTCATTCTTCAGCATTGACTTTGCTCCTTGCCCTGAGCCCAGTACCTTTGAGTGTGTCATATTATAGACATTCAACTAACATGTGTTAAATGAACCCACATCCCATAGTGACCTGTGGAGATGTAATTTTTGCAATGATTTTAAAGGCATATAGTTCCTGTTTCTTTTGAAATTATCAAATCCAAGGACTCTTTTAACAGAATTAATCAATTAGATAAACTTCACATATTGTGGTCCTGAGACTGAAATGCTAGAGAATTTTCTTTGAAAACACTGTTGCCAGCTGCCTAACATCTTTTTTTTTTCTTTTCAGTCAGAGAAGGCCAAATGTATTTATACTGAGATTCCAAAAGTATATAAAGGCAAAAATGATATATAAACAACACTGAACTGATCAATTCAAGATGTCCAGTAAAGTCATTTTGTGTCATTTGCTTCTGGCACTTAGGAGAGACACATTACTGCTCTAACTTCCTTCTGCTCCTGACCTCTAGATGGGTTTCTTTGCTAAGTTAATACATTTTGCTTCTGCCTTCTGGGCTGATAGAGACAACTCCTCCTTCTATCTGTGACTCTGTAACTTCACCACTTCCCCTTCTTCATTGGAATGATGTTGGTTGGTTGGCTTGTTCATGTATTTAGCCATGAAAATTTACTAAGTGCCTAACACATGTCAAATACTTGCTCTACGCCACATACCTGGAAATACAAATGACTAACTCTGTTACGGGCTGAATGTTTGTGTCTCCCCCAGATTTAGACATTTAGGCCTAGCCCCCAACGTGATGGTGTCTTGAGGTGAGGCCTTTGAGAGGTAATTGGGTTTAGATGAGGTCTTGGTGGAAGAGCCCTCCTGATGGGATTAGTGACATTAAAAGAAGAGAAAGAGACACCAGAGCTTCTTGTCTCCACTATGTGGAGACACAGAAAGAAGTCAGTGGTCTTCAAGCCAGGAAGATGGCCCTCACCAAGGACCTGAATACTAACTCCCTGATCTGGGACTTCCAGCCTCCAGAACTGTGAGAAAACAAATCCCTATCAACGAAGTCACTCCATCCACGACATTTTGTTACGGCAGCCTGAGTAGATGAAGACAAAACTCTAAAGTGAATCTACATCTTAATGCCAAGGGTTGATATATAATATCAGCTGTAGTCACCTTTGTAATAAGCCTAATGACTCCAGAGAAAGGAGAAGTTAATTGCCTGGAGCAGTCACAGATGAGTGAATATTTACCACAGGTTCTGAAGGCACGTGCCAGAAAGAGAAATTTGGTGTAGTGCATTTTGCATAGAAGATGTGGCGTGTGCAAAGATCTGGAATCATGGGAAGGTGTGTCACATTCAGGGAACAATCAAATGTTCAGAATAGGTAAGTTATAGTCTTGAACAGACCATGGATGAAGCTGGTGAGATGGGTTACAATCAGATGGTGAAAGGTCAAGGATTCTTTGCTAAGGGGTTTAGACTTTATCTCATTAAAGCAAAACAAAAACAAATAAAAAAAAAAGCCAATTTGGATTCTCAAGCAAGCAAGAGCCAAGGTTGATTTCTTTTTTATTATGGCAAGAACATTGAACATGAGATCTACCCTTCAATGAATTTTTAAGTATATATACTGTAGTTTGAACAAAAGATGCAAAGTCATACAGCAGATCTCTAGAATTTAATCATCCCGAGTACCTGAAATTTTATATCAGTTGAATAGTAACTTCCCATTCCTGCCTCCCCCCAGGTAACCATCATTTTATTTCTGCTTTTGTGTTTTTGATTATTTTAGATACCTCATACAAATGGGATCAAGCAGTATTCTGCAACTGACTTATTTTGCTTGACATAATGTCCTCAAGTTCATCCATGTTGTTACAAATAGCAGGATTCTCTTCCTTTTTAAGGTTGAATAATATTCCCTGTACACATCCAACATTTACTTTATCCATTCACCTGTTGGTAGGCATTTAAGTTCTTTCCACATTGTAGCTATTGTTTGTTTGTTTGTTTTAAGAATTATTTATTTGAGAGAGAGAGAGAGGGAGAGACAGCATAGCGAGGGACAGAGGGAGAGAAGCAGACTCTGCTAAGTGCAGAACCAGATGTGGGGCCCAACCTCACAACCCTGAGATCATGACCTGAGCCGAAACCGAGAGTCAGACTTTCAACCAACTGAGCCACCTAGGTGCACCATTGTAGCTATTGTTGGTAGATGGGAGTGAAAACGTCTCCTGTGATCCTGGTTTCAATTCTTTTGGACAAAGACTCAGAAGTGGGATTGCTGGGTTGCACGGTAAGGATATGTTTTGTAAAGATGATCTACAACAGCCAACAGTAAGATAGATGACACTGGCTAGTTAGGAGACTGTTAAATCAGTCTGTGAGAGAGAGAATGAGAACCTGAACTGCATGGAGGTGATGGAAAGGAGCCAACAGACTCGTGTTGGTCTCCGCAGGACTGGCTTTTCGTGCAAGACAAGGCATCAGCTGTCTTCCTTCTCCTGTTGCCAGAAGGTTCTCTGTTCCCAAATTCCTTCTTTGCCAAAGAACCTGATAATCCCACTGCATCTCACTCAGTTTAGTTCAAAAAGTAAAGGTCCCTTAAAACAAAATAAAACAAAACAAAAACAGGTTTCTGGGAAGCACAGCCCATTATCAATGCTATCGCCTTACATCGGCCTGGGGCAACATTTTCCAAAGTGTGTTGTGTGGAACACCAGTGTCTGTCAGATGTTGATGTTATTATATTAACAAACGACCAGAAAGGATTTGTGATAAGATTTCTTGGGGGTATCTCTGGATCAAGCAGATTCATTTGCTGTAAGAATTTTCAGCCTCTAATTCTTTTTTTTTTTTAAGCTTTTATTTATTTAATTGATAGAGATTGAGGCAGGCAGAGGGAAAGGGAGAAGCAGGTTCCCCGCTGAGCAGGGAGCTGGATAAGGGCTTGATCCCATGATCCTGGGGTCATGACCTGAGCCAAGGGCACACGCTTAACCAACTGAGCCACCCAGGAGCCCCTCAGCCTCTAATTCTTAATGTGTACTATCAATATCTGCAAGAGGGATACAGTGTGTGTTTTTTCTCAAATACATTGGGCCACAGATTACAGTTTAAAGGGACAATTTTGTAAAACTCTGAAACACAGAGGGCTTTGGAGTTAACAAAGTACTTTCCCTCAAGAGTTTCAAGATTTGCACAAGGCAGACTTCACCGTGAACATGTTAGCAGAAAAAGCAGCTGCTCAGAATTGCTAGTGCTTTCTTCACTCCCATGTTTCTAAGAGGAAGAACTGAGATTCCTGGACTCCTACATTTTTGTTTTTAAAACTTTAGGTCCCAGGATATTCCTGTTATACCCCAAATGTCATTGCCCCCATAACTAAAAGGAGTGAACTGAAGGGGACAACAATGGCAAGACATGACTAGGGCTTGAGGTTATGGATTTGAGGAGGTGGAGGAAAAAAAGAATGGGAAAAGTCAGACATCTATCTATAATCTTGGAAGACTGTGTCAGGCAAGGGATTCAAATGGGAGCACTGGTGTCTAACAGGGGGTTCAACAGGAGAATAAAAATGCACTCAGTATAAATTATACTTATTCTTCAACATGACTTCTTGGAGTCACTACTAAGTCAGGTGGGGTTGGGGGTGATTCATGGGTCCTTGTTGTCTTGTGCATTCATTTATTTATTTGATAAACACTTATGAGGACATAGAAATTCAACCATGGTCTCCAACCATGGTCTGGATGTGATGTGACTCTGCCTCCTCATAACTAATATGGCTGTTTTACAAGATTTCTTCCCCTTCTTCCTCTTCTTTTTTTTCCTCCTTCTTCTCCTTCTTTTTTTAAGTAGGGACGTTAGCATGGAGCTCAAATCCAGGGCTTGAACTCATGACCCAGAGATGGAGACCTGAACTGAGATCAAGAGTCAGATGCTTAACCAACTGAGCCACCCAGGTGCCCCTGTTTCACAAAACTTCTTTAAGCTGAGTACTCTCTCAGGTTATGTAGCACTCAGAACATGAAAGATCACCTCATTCTAAAACTAATCCATCCAAACTGGATGAGGAAGGTTATGCCATAATTATGCAAAGTTGGAGGAGCCTCTGAGTATCACACAAACCCTGTCTACAGACTCACTAGAATCCCATTGGTTAAGCAGTCAGTCAGTGTCACAGAACACCTACTATGTGCCAGATGTATGCTAAGCACTGGAGAAAGTAGTGGATAAAAAAAATATGCCCTCTGCCCTCATAGTAGATTGAACTTCACCAAGGAGAGAAAATGTAGAATGAATTATTTTAAGTGATTGAGTAAATAATTTAAAGTGAAAAGGTGGACCAAGGGACAAATACTAGGAGCTGTGAGAATATATAAAAAGGGACCTCACATTTTTCTGTAATGGGGGTGGCCAGGAAAGGGTACGTTGTTTCTTAAGCTTACCTGTTCTGAGACTTTCTGGAAATTGACGTGATGAGACTCAACCAATATCCTCTACAGAATGTGATCCAACATATTTGGGAGTCACTTTGAATTATACCAAGTTCAGCTGCCTTCTTTACTGGAGACTTGTTGGTCATTAGTGTGTAAATACACATCGTGAATCTCAAACGGAAGCCCTAGAGTGAAGCAGGTCCCAAGCTTTGGGGGGGGGCATTTTTGTGCAGAATATTTATGGCAACCAGTATTCTAAGGAAGACCAGCTTTAAAATTCAATTATTATGTCTTAAAGCATGTCTTAGAAAAATGCAGAGTAATCCAGCACTGATGTGTAAGAAAGACTGGATGGATGGGCTCCAAGAGACGGAGGTTGTGGCAGAAAATCTATGGCGGACATCGTGACAGCCTAAACTCAGAATGAAGGGATATTCGAGACGTGGGTGTTAATTAAATATAAAGTATATAAAAAAAGAAAAATACAGCAGTGGCTATGCACCCAAGGAACCAACAAAGATTATTTAAGGATGTATGATGTGGCCAAGTGTGACTTGGTGATTAACACAGAGATTCGTAGAGGTGCCATTTATAAAAGGAACCTTCTGGGATGAAGGATGTCCAAAAGGACTCTCAGTAAACCAGGCTGACATAAGTAGGAGGAAGACAGAGTGGAGAGTTCCTTTTAAAAAAAAAAAAAAAAAAAAGCAGAAGAGAATGTCAGATTTCTGCTGTCTCTACTATTGGCCCATGGCTCTGCCTTGTCCCCCAGACTGTGATTTCTAGTCCCACCTACTTCTTGCTGCTTGAACCTTTCTTCTCTTTCCTCATATTTTTAGCTTTTATTACAGTGTGTGGCCAGGAGGGTGAACGTTTTTCTCTCCTCTGGAGATTATTCAGGTTTTAAGCCCCCACTTAAAAGATGCTGTTCACATGTCTTTTTCGTTAAAAATGTACAAGTCTTCGGATCTAATCTCATTTGATTTCTCAGTGAAGCCTTCCATCAAAGCTCCAGCCAGCCACTGTATCATCCCTTGCCAACTGTCCAACAGCAGCCATTTTCTGGGATAGCTTTTCCCTACATCAAGGTCGTCATCTCTATGCAATTGATTATTGCCTGTTGTGTGATTTTATTGTGTTCTTTCATTACCTCATGGGTTTTATTAAATCCTCCAGAGGAACTTGCGTTTGTGCAAGGGGAGGAGTGCTAGATATTTGGTGTCTCCATAGTAGAATGCAAATCACTGAATATTTATTCAGTAATTTCTAGGGTTAGGCCCTTATAGATACTGGATTTGGGCATGTGAACGCCAAAACAAACCAGAATAGAGACTTTACTCTCCTGGGACTTAAATCCTTGTTAAAGTTGTAAGAAAGACTGAGCAAATGGAATAAACATAAGGCAAAACATGTTCATTGCTGTATAAGAAGTTTTTAAATGCAGTTTTATGGTGGTCTGGAGAAGGAAATCATCATATCCTCAGGAAGATTGGCACGGCTCTGACCTCACAAGGAACTGTTTCTGAACACCTTAAAGCAAAAAGAACTCACTGTGTCTAAAAATATAAAGTGTTTCCCTAGGTCCTATTTAGCATGAGATAGAAAATTTTAGGGGCAACTGGCTGGCTCAGTTGGTTGAGTATCCAACTCTTGGTTTTGGCTCAGGTCATGAACTCGGTCCTTGGATGGAGACACAGGTCGGGCTCCATGCTTGTTAGGGAGTCAGATTCTCTCTCTCCCTCTGCGCCTCCCCTGGTTCACCTGCTCTCTCTCTCTCTCTCTCCTTCTCTTTCTCTGTCTGAATGAAAAAATTAAAAAAAAAAAAATCATCTCAGAAAACTTTATCTTTGCGAATCATTAGTACCTTCACCAATTTCCTTTTAAATCACACTTAAATATTGTTTAATCTGTTTTCTAGTTATTTTCTTCCATGGTTTTACCATTCATGTTCATTAGAACTTATCTTTAAGTGACAAATCAGAAAAGCAAAGTGAGTGGTAAATTTTCTGAGTGTTTTTCATGCACAGGAAATGTCTGTTTTGCCTCCTACAAGGAATGATAACTTGGCTATAGGGTTCTCACAGCAGCAGCTTTTATTCGCACATCTTCTAAACTATACCATTGTTTTCTGGTTCTTAGAACTGCAGAGAAGAAGTCAGATACCAAACTGATTTCTGGGGTGACTGACAAAAATAAGCGATTTCTGTCTTCTTCCTGGTTATTCATAGGATTCTGCCTTTATTCTTGCACACAAACATTTTAACCAAGTTAGGTAGCAATGAATGTCTTTTGATCGAGTTCTCTGTACACAAGATCTTATTGGAATCTACAGGGCTTTCCTCAGCCCTTCAGTATTCTTTTTCTACTAGTATTTCTACTATTCTTACATTATGTTTCTCTGTTTGTTCTTTCAACTCCATTTCTTTAACCTCATTTTTATAAATGCCCATTGTTAGGGGATTGGGTCTCTGTTGACCTCTTATGCAAATTTTATTTTACTTATTTATTTATTTATTTATTTTTAAGATTTTACTTATTTGACAGAGAGATCTCAGGTAGGCAGAGAAGCTGGCAGAGAGAGAAGGGGGAAGCAGGCTCCCCGGTGAGCAGAGAGCCCTATGCAGGGCTTGATCCCAGGACCCTGGGATCACAACCTGAGCCGAAGGCAGAGGCTTTAACCCACTGAGCCACCCAGGCGTTCCCCTCTTATACAAATTTTAAAATCTTCATATTTTCTTCTGTATTCTAGATGAGAATTCCACCCCACGATCAATTATCTTGGCCTAGGGAAAATTTCTTGTTGCTGTTGTTCCATTATGCTCATTCTCTTTTTGTATCTGCTTTTTATTCAGTCGGTTTGGTTTTCTTGACAGTTTATGTTTTAGCCTCCAAATTCATAGGTCTGTATTTTTTAGTTGTTTTGTGAGGATGAAGCAGCTATTATTGAAAGTTAGTTCTTTTCCTTATAACTTTTTATTTTCAAAATATGGTTTTCAGATTCTCTGTGAGGGCTTTGTTGTCCTCCTTATAGGTTAGGAAATTCTTCAGTAGTCATGTTTTACTGTCAATGTTTATTTTTTGATTTTTGGATTTAAGACTTTATTTATTTATTTGAGAGGGAGAGAGAACAGAGAGAGTGAGAGGGAGAAGCAGGGTCTCCACTGAGCAGAGAACCGGAGGCGGAGCTGGATTCCAGGACCCTGAGATCATCACCTGAGCTGAAGGCAGATGCTTAACCGACTGAGCCACCCAGGAGCCCCTATCAATTCTTTTTTTCCTACTGCTTTTATTTGATAACCTAAAATAGGAAGGTTGTAGCAGCCATATGCTGTCTATATATTCAGTGGGTGGCTTCTCCTTTAATTCTATAATGCTCAAGCATTTTCTACTAGGACAATCCTACGAGACTGTAGACCATCAGGCGGGTTGATGTTACGTGGCGCTACTTGTGACCTGATCCAGAAGTCTGGGAGGAATGTGTTGAGGCCCAGAACTCTGGGAAATCCTGGAATATCTTCTAGGGTGAAATGGCATCAGAGGAACAGAAAATCGCAGCCACCTGTCCTATTGGTACTTTCGGTACTAATATGGATATGGGGGGTTTTCTCCCTGGTGCTTTTTCCCAGAGTACCAAAAAAGATCTATGTATCACAACCAACTACAGGCTGTGAACCCACTCACTTTCCTTCTGTAGCCGCAGACTGACATCTAGGCTCACAACGGCATCAGTGCTCAAGGGGACTCCTGAGTGGACACCACCTGCTGGCAGTCTGTTGGTCCATCTCCTACAAATCACAAATGGTAGTGGGGTTCTGTGAGGGCTTCTTTGCTTGTGAGGCTGTGCTGCTCTCTCCAGAAGAAGAATCATGACTCTCAAAGTCTCCTTTCGGTCTGTTTTCATACCTGTTTCCTAGACAGCAAATTCTTCAGTTTCTGTCACATCAGTCTGTGTTTGCATGGATGACACAGACTTTTCCTGAGAAACAAAAATTTTGATAATTTTACTGATAACCTTGCTGGGCACCAGGGGTTGGGGGGGGATTAGATACTCAACATCAAGTGGTCATTTAACCGGAAATATACTTACTGGTTTTAGTTACATCTTTGGGGACCAGAGTCTATTCTTTATCTTCATTCCACAGAGAATAAATCTATTCTTTCCTCCACATGGTAATTCTGTCAGTAATGGAAGGCAACTCTCCATGAATATCCACCCTGACCCAGGGGCTCTTTTCTCTGAGTGAAGCCAACTTATCTTCCTGTGGTACAGACTCACGTTTTCTCACAGGGTCTTGTTTCAATGTTTCAGTGCATTTCTGAGGATGTTGCACACAGAAATGAGCACACCACTCTGGTTGTTACCTGATCAGTGCTTAAGTAGGATGGTTGTCTCTTCCGCTACATGCCTCTACTTCCGCAATCAAAGGCAACACTGTGTCAGCTTACTCAGTGTCACATCCCCTAGTTGACACCTATTGATCTTTTTCACAGTTGAAGACACTCATCTTTTCCAAAGAGGCTTTGATTAAGCCACGGGTTTCTCATCCAATGATTTCAGGTCTTCTACTTCTTTGGAGGGAAGTGGGGGACCTTCCATTTGTTCCATACATTAGTATGTATTTTGGCCATCATTCACTCAGATTCACATTCTTTCACTCATTGTGCTCAAGATCCTTTCTGAGTTAGTTAAAGAAACTCAGTAGAGCGTGCCTTCCATATCATCTTTCTGATCCTAGAAAAATGCGTAGAACTAGATGAGGTTGTGCACAGGGTGATTCCATGTTTTTGGAAAAATCTCCCCCCACCCCCACTGCCGCCACATTAATTCAATTAATTGCCCACCTCTGGGAATATGACCCAAGTCCAGGACCTGCTGATGATCTCAGATTTTACCATTTTTTTAAATTTTTATTTATCTATTTGACAGAGAGAGATCACAAGTAGGCAGAGAGGCAGAGAGAGAGAGAGAGAGAGGAGAAAGCAGGCTCCCTGCCAAGCAGAGAGCCCGATGCGGGACTCCATCCCAGGACCTTGAGATCATGACCTGAGCTGAAGGCAGAGGCTTATTAACCCACTGAGCCACCCAGGCACCCCAGATTTTACCATTTTGATCATTGGAATACCAGGGAAGGCTTTGTATACTCACAGAGACTTTTCAGAAGAGTTCTTACTTTTCTGTGGGTGAGAGGAAGTGGGTGGGTGGGTGGTTCTGTATATGCGTGTGCATGCTTGTGTTTGTGGGGGTGTATATACATAAAATATTTAGGAGTTCCCAAATATCTTAAGAAGAAAATTCATTTCTTTTTAATAAGAAGCATGGTGCAGAACTTCTATGACATGAGTGAAGTCACAGAATGTCATCTTTGTGATCCGTGTCTGCAGTATCTCTACGATTTGTCACAACCTGATTCAACTCAAAAGTTATCTAGAAAAATTAAGCTCTCAAAGAAATCTTGGCAGTCCTCTACCTTTTCTTGGATTTCAGGGGGCGATTTTGATTTGTGATCTCTTAAGTCCGTAACAATTTGCTATTTCTAATTTATTGCTTCATTTGTGACTGCTGCTACGGCAAGGTAAATTTATTCTGATTTGCACAACCTAAGTCCTTCCTCTGACAGTGACTAATTATTACCTGAGTTAAAATAATGAAAGTGTCGGAAAGTGTCCGAATGCAATTTGTTAGGAAAACATGTGGCATGCTGTGTTACCCCAGTCCAGAAAAGCCTAAGTGATCAGAAGCCATGGAGAATTAAGAAATGTTTTTTCCCCTCAAAGGTTATAAATCAATGTGGAAAATTTTTGGAACTTTCAATGCAAAGAACTGAGTTTGGTGACATCAGGAGTGCTTGTGGGTTTTTAAATATCTTATATCTTAATATAAAAAAAACAAGGGAAGCCACCAGAGAATTACAAAATAACAACATGAAATGACTAAAGAGAACCAACATTTGCTGAACGCCTACTATGTTCTTGACGTCACTGTCCTCAGCATTCATAGGCTTCGTCTCATTTGATTTCACAATTCCTTGTGGACTCATCTTAAACTTTCTTATTTTATTCCCCAGCACACAGAGATTCAGAGCTTATATAATTTTCCAAAGGACAGCTGATAAGAATTAGAGCTGTATCTCAAACACCGATTTCTCGGACTCAAAAGCTCATGCTCTTTCTGCTGTATCAAAATCCCACGTAAAGTTGACCTTTTTTTTTTTTTAACACATGCAGCAATTTAAATTATAAAATAACCCAATGGATGTCCTATTTAAGAAGCTAGCTATCTGGCATCCTATGGATATGTAATAGAACTCCTATAACAAGGAGTGATGAATGCAAACCTGAAATGAGTAAAAGAACTTGGTAGAGAAACAGAGGAGCCAAAGAATTCTTCCTTTGTATTATTCTCAAAAGCAATGTCTGACCCAAGCCTGGATTCTGAGATTCTTTCAGACATCCAGCCATTCTGTTAACTCACTCCATTTCCAAATACTGTTTTTCAAGGTCAAGACTCTTCTTTATAGATTTTGACCTAAATATATGAGGCATGTCAGGATTACTCCAGGTAAGATATGTATAATTATAATAACCATGATGATAATGAAGAAAGTACATTTCTAAAAGAGGCTTCATTTAAAAGAACAGTCTAATTTTTCTATGCACAGTAAATTTATAAAAAGCAGTAGCTAAATTTCAGCAATTTTAGATTATAGTTACATGTTTATGTTGGGGAACTCTACTCTCTCATGTTAAAAACGCTGGCATGTATTGCATGGAATGCTGGGTGTGGCGCATAAGCAGTGAATCTTGGAACACAGAAAAAATAAAATAAAATTAAAAAAAATGCTATTATTAAGATGAACACTTAAATATTTCCCCAGTAAAGATATTTCTGCTTAATAAGGCCCTTGAAGATACCTGTATTGTTAATATAAGGAACAGCTACAATTATATTCCATATTTTGTATTAAACAATATTAAGCAAATATTAAATATATGTTACATATGTATATGTATATTAATTTTCAGTTTGTATTATATACACAGTTTGTTTATATATATAAATACACATAAATATGTATAGTAGGCAGTGTTCATTGGAGGAAGGATTTCTTAATTTGATTAGGTTAATTATGAATAATTTTTAAAAATTCATGTTCAATAAGATACTAAAAGATGTTCTAGATGCAACCAGGTAAAAGCCTTAGCAGTACAACCCAATGATGACGTCTGGATAGCACCGCCCTTTAAAATTCGTAAAGGAGGGGCATCTGGGTGGCTCAGTGAGCTAAGCCTCTGCCTTCGGCTCAGGTCATGATCTCAGGGTCCCGGGAGCGAGCCCTATATCAGGCTCTCTGCTTGGTGGAGAGCCTGCTTCCCCCTCTCTCTCGCTACCTGCCTCTCTGCCCACCTGTGATCTCTGTCTGTCAAATAAATAAATAAAATCTTAAAAAAAAATTCGTAAAAGAGGCCTCCTAGAAACATGGCTAATCAAAAATATTCTCTATGGCAAAATTTATCTCTAACCCACATACTCACTGATGCAGAATGGATAAACAAAATGTGGTATATACATACAATGGAAAATTATTCAGCCCTAAAGAGGAAGGAGATTCTAATACAGTCTACAACTTGGATGAACTTTGAGGCCATGATGCTGAGTGAACTATGCCAGACACAAAAAGACAATATTGTAAGCTTCCACATAGATTAAGGGCTTAGAAGAGTCAAATACATAGAGACAAAAAGTAAAATGGTGGTTTCCAGGGGATTGAAGGATAGGGGGACGGGGAGCTTTATGTAATGGGTAGGGTTCATGTAGAGGAGATGAAACATTTATGGAGCTGGATGGTGGTGACAGGTGCACAGCAACATGAATGTACTAAATGCCACTGAACTCTACACCTCAAAAGGTTTAAAATGGTAAATGACATTATATATGTTTATCATAATAAAAAATAACTTATTTTTAGCTTAAGAAATGTATGGTTATAAAAGTGATTTCCTAAAATATATAATTTTTGGAAGGGACAAGTTAGGATAAGGACAAAGCAAGGAAAACTTTCAAAGAGAGGCAAAGTATTTTTTTTTTAAACGTTGTATCTTTGAAGAAGTAATATATGCAAATGATAATGTAAATTTTCCCACAGCATTCATTGTAAAACTTAGTCTCCCTTCCTAGTTCTCTAGTTACTGGAAGCAGATATTATTATCAGTTTTTGATAGAGTCTTCCAGGAGAGTCTCACAGAAATACATAAACATCAATGCAAGATTTTCTTTTTCTTTTTTCTTAACTCAGATGCTAGGGCTCCTTACTTTCATCAGATAAGAAATCTTAAAAATTCTCCATTTATAATACTGCCTCATTCTTTTTAATTGCTGCAGTAGCATTTCATTGTATGAATGCACATAATTGATCTAAAAATCTCCTATGGATACATATTAAGATTTGTTTCCAACATTATACAACCCAAAGTGATCCTTCCGGGAACACCACTGCATGAATACCATTTCCCATTTCCCATTGTGGGAAAATGAACATATTTTAACAAGTTTGACAATGAAGAAGTGTGGCTTCTTGGATAATATATCATGTGGTATAGCTAGATCTATCTGGAGGGATTGATGATGGAGCATGTCTCCTTCACCAGAACCTAGAAAGTCAAAGTGCTAACCGAGCAATGATAGAGACTAAGCCATGGTGTAAAGGAAGTAAAAGAAAGCATGTTTGAGCACTAACTTTCTAGAAGGAAAACTTGCTAGGACTTAATGACAAAAGCATAGGAAAAAGTAGTTTAAAATGTTAGCATTTAAGGCCTTGAAGGTTTCTGGACTGAGAGTCTGGGGAAAGTAAATTCAGTCCTGCAGTTTTTGGGTGTCTGGCATTATGCTCTTCATGAGACTGGAAAGAGGAGTACCATAAGCCCTCTGACATAAGTCATCATCAGTTTTTTGAAACTTCTTTAGAATCATTATGGCAAGCATGCAGGATCTAGAAAATGTGTTAGTCTGGAAGAACAGTATCTTCCCCTTATAACTAGTGCAAGGTCTATGCACAAGATCTCATACATAATTTGCTCTCAATAATTACTTATGGACTAATTTACCTTTGGTACAGTAGGAGATAATGAACTCAGAATAGTCTCCTTTTACATCAACAGTATAGAGTCCTTTTCTTGGATTTCTGAAAATGGCTGCCATCTATGTTTGGACATTGTGTTTTGGTTCAGAGTAAGTGAATCACCCAAAGACTTGCTGAATGAATGACAGAAGGGATGAAATAAGGAGAACCAATTAAGAATATTGGCCACAGGGGTTCAAAAAATGCTAGCCTGGAGATGATATCCTCATAAACAAGAAGGATTTTTTTCACAAAACGAAATCAGAGGGTATATTTCCAGGAAAGCAGGAGGACATGTGAGGATCTAGTGGGAAGAAAATGAGCTTTAGAGACAAACATACCTAGGTATAAGTTTCACATCACAGAAACAAGATTAATTTCCAGCAAATTCTTTCATATTCTAAGCCTTAGTTTCCTCACTTGCAAAATACATAAAATTAGACTTACTTTGCGTATGAATTAAATAAAAAGGTATTTTTTAGGTACATAAAGTATCGAACAAAATCCAGCATAGGGTGTATATTCAGCTAATACTGCCACCTTCTTCTCTTGTCATTCCAAGTACCATTTCTAAGATGAAATAATCACATTTGGAAATTTACGGAAGACTAACATTCTAAGATTTGGGGCAATATAGTGAAGTTAAGAGCACACAGGAATGGAGTCTGGCTGCATGGATCCTGTCTGAGCCTCATTTCTGAACCATGTAACTGCTATCACCACCCCCTTTCCTTTCTACAACTCCCAGTACCATGGAGATAAGCAAGATACCAATTCACACAGTTGCATGGTTGAAGGAAATCATGCATGTGCAGCAATTTTCCCCATGTAAATGCTCAGAAAATTATAGTTGATGATAGAATTTATTGGCATGTGAGGGAAGCAGCACTTATCCACTTGCTATAAGTAAACGGAGTTGTTATTCTGCATTCAATTACCTGAAAAACTGCAAAGAACTCTACAAATGAGTGGCCATTTAATTATTGTCTACAAGTATGTCTAAAGCGAATGCAAATCACAGGCTCATAGACTTGTGGAATGTTACCATGGGGAGGGACCACCTCAGACTTTGGGAATAATATTATCACATCCTTTCTTTTTGAGTGGTTTGGCACGTAGAGACTAAGTGGACAGTTCTGTTATATTTAATGTGCTTGAGCATGCTATGTAAAATCTGCTTTTACGCTATAATATCTATTGAATATTTCCTCTGAGAACAGGTCTTATTATTAGATTATATGATACAAGACGAGACCAGTCAATAAGGGACTTTTTTTCCCAGCCCAGCTTGCCAATGGAAGTAACTGTTTTTAAATTACTCCAAGACCTTCTTTGTAGGAGGCTAGGAAAAATATGCCCATGAATCATAAAACTGACAAGCCCTGGGGCTGAGTGGGTCTGGTCTAGGAGATGCAAAGAACAAAGATAAAGGTGCACTACAGGTATGCAGAGACAGGGAGAATTAATGTCAGCGGAAGAAATAGCCATCAGTTGAGGTGGGAGAGGCAGAATGATCTACTCAGAATGCACAACAAACCACAAACAACCTGACCTGGAGAGAATAACACTCTTTACTAACATCTTAGGAGAAACAAAACAAAACAACAATGACTGTATTGCACAATTGAGGTCTAATTAGGACAAAGAATACTCATTCTTACTACTATTGCCTTTTTTTTTATTTGTCAGTTTAATTCACTTTCAGTCACAAAGCTTTTCTCTTTTTTCCTTAATCTTTTACTGTCACCAGGAACAGCTCACCTGTTTTAAAAATATCTTGACCCGAATAAGAAAAGCCCCTTTTGAATTAATTACTCCTCTCGGGGAAAGTGAAGGTAGTTCCTTTAATTCAAAGTTAAACTTGTACAGTGAAAGAGGAAAAAAAAAACCAAAACCCAAAACTCACAGCTCTCCCTTGCTTGGTCGAACAATCTAACAGGAGAGGGAAAAGGGTTGCATTTAAATATCTGTTTTGCTTCTAAAGATTCTCAAACAAACGAATTCTTTTATAAGATTGACATTTCAGAAGAGGAGGCAAGGCAGACAGGTGAACTCAGATCAAAATGGATTTTGCCAACATTCCATTTTAAAGGTCAAGGTTGGTGCAGACTTGTGTTGTGTTTTTAGTCTCAAGCTCCCCCCTTCACTTCCAGTGCTGGGGGATGTGCCAGACAACAAAAGGAAGAGAATTCTTGAATCCTTCCCTTGCTCACCTTGGGACTACCAATGCCTGCAGAGGACATGCGCATGGGGACAACAAAATGACTTCCTGTCATGTGTGCTATTTTTCTCGAGGTGGAGGAAGGATGTTTAATTTCTGAATTTATGACTCTTGGACCATTCTGGAAAAAAATGACGTGAGATAACCTTGCCCTCCAGCCTACGTTGCTTCAGCCATTTGTGGTCAATTGTTTTGAATGTTTATGCCCTCCTCTTCTGGGAGGATGAGACTTACACCTTCCTGCTTACATCTGTCAGACCACTCACTCACTCTGGAGTCTGTTTTTGGAGAACTTTAAAGATCCGTCAAACAGTGATGTATTCTCTTGTGACCTGAGATATCCCTTGGCCAACTTAATCTCATGTGCATTTATCTGTCTTGGCTTTTTGTTCCCTTGGACCCTGGCCACACACTTGAAAAGTCCTCACACCTCTTGCCATTGAGAAGCTCATAGTCAATGAGGGGCACCTGTGAAAAGAGGAAGTCAGGCCTCTTATCTTTGACGGAGATGAAACTTGGTGTGAAAAGTTCTTAAAAGTGCTATTTTCATAGAACAGACTAAGCACAACCACTTGAGGGTGGTTTTAAAATTTGGCCTGGTTTTAGAATTACGTGTAATACAGGGAAGGAACATTTTTCCTGGGCCTTCTCAGGGTCGGTCTGTGGGTGGGTCTAAAAATTAAACTGACGGAGACACATGAACAGGACAGCGTACATGTTTATTTGATATAAATTGTATGTGACATGAGAGCCTTCATTAGGAAATAGCGACTCAAAGAAATGGTTAAACTTGAGGATTTTTATGCTAGATTTAATGAAGTGTGGACAGTCAAGGAAAAACAAGATAGGCCAGAGAGCACAAGGTTAAGGTGTAGTAAACCGGCTGAAACTGAGCAAGGAGCGTCCAGATTCTTTTTGGTGTCCCTTTGTCCTCCAAGATCAGGATGTTCCTTTCCTCTGGTATAAGGAGGACACCTCCCACTTGACTCACTTGAGGGTTCTATGACCCTGTTTCAGGGAAGAAGGCCAAGGGGAAGGGCAGAATGCCTTCTGTTTTTTCCAACTCCTTCAGCTTAAAATATTTAATATGCCAAGGTGACAAATGTTGGGGTAGTATGTTCTGTACCTCATCTTTAATATTTTAAAATACCACAAAATTATAATACACAAGATTTTGTGCTATATTACAGATATACTATATTGCGTTCCACACAGTGTCCCTATTCCACACAGAGGCACATAAAAAGAGAAAACGATTCTGTGTGTTTTGAACTCAAGTAAGATACAAGCTAGTGGAATGTGAGTGCTAACAAGGCCCCAGAAATGATCAGTTATAATCCCCTGTTTTACAAATGACTTAACAGGGACCTAGAGATCTCGGGAAAGTGGTCCAGCGGCAGCCAGTTGGTTAACGGCAGAGGAGGGAATAGAACCGGGCCCTCCTGGGTCCCTGCCCAGCCAGACCTCCAGCTCCTGATTTTCAGCCACCACTCTATTCTCTGTAGATCTGAAACGCTCAGGAAATGTCTTCAACACCATCGATTTGCACAAAACAAGCATGTGCAACTGAACCACTTAGGTTCCTAATATTTGACATTTAACACCTCATACTGAGGACTATCTTTGACCCATCAGTGCTACATCTGAACCTGAAAGAAAAATGTTTATGTTTGTTATTAGACATATATATGCCTGTCTCCCTTCCCAGCTCTTGGAGACATATGTCTCTATTGTCAGCTCTGTTTCCTGTGTTTAACCCATGCTCTGTCTCCTCTGATTGCCCCTAATGGAGCTTGACAGTTGTAGAGTTAATCTAAGCCCTGGTCTCCAGGTTTTACCTCAGGAAACAATCGGTCTCCAGAGTGTTCCAGCTTCTTGCAAGCCTATATTCCCCCTGGGTCCTTTCTCAGCCCAGCTGGGGAGCCTTTCCCATTGTCTGCCAAATGGACACCAATTAAGTCAACTGTTCCCCAATTAGAATTTTGCAGAGTTCCTCTTGTTCTCTTGTACTCCGGCTCTCAAGCAAGGGTCTGTTTTTGGAATTAGTTACAGAAGGAGAAAAATAAATAAATAAATGGCAGCCCTTTCCTGTAACCCAATCCTCCTGGGCTTTTCCTGTCAGCCACTCACACAACTTGATCCTGGGATATATGGCAACTGCTTGGTAGCTCAGAGGTTTATCATCTGCATAATCCTTCCACCAGGCTGTTCTCAGGACAGGGCCCAAAGCTGAGAGCCCCCAGCTCACCCAGGAGGGGCACTGGAGAAGCTGGGAAGAGGCAGGAAAACTCCTCTTTGTACAAAAAAAAAAAAAAAAAAAAAAAAAAAAAAAAAAAAAAAAACCCTAAAAAAAAAAAACCTTAAAAAAAAAAAAAAGTGGGTTTGCTTTGAAGAGATGAAAGCCTGGTGTTTTGCTTTCTGGAGGAAATGCCCCTCCATTTGGACAGCCGACTTTAAGGCAGATGTGTTCTTGTGATGAAGGATTTTGCAGAGCGCGGCATTTCCAGGCAACGTTTAAGATGTCAATCAGTGGTGTTTGAAATCACTCAGGCTGTCACAGCTGGGTGACACTGGGGCTGAGTCGGGGAGTCTTTAGAGAATGGGGACGTTGTTGACATCAGAATGTACTTGTTTGTGAAACACAGTCAATCACAAATAATATCTTCTTCAAAGAATCCGATTTATTGTCATATATTTTTTTAAGCATTTATGCGGCGTGTTCATTCGGTATGCTCCCAAAGAACAAAGAAAGGCGTGTGGTTTAGAGCCACACTTCTCAGACAGTTACATGTGCAGGGCCACCTGGGATCTTATTAAAATGCAGATTCTGGTTCAGACCTGGAGAGGGCCGGAGACCCTGCACTTTTTGAGAGTTCCCAGGTGATGCTGAGGTTTCCTATCCCTCACCAGGGTCTGAGGAACAAGAGCTTAGATAGAAAAGTGAACTGATAAGTAATACATTGATTAAGTTAACAGGTAAAAGATACATCATTCTTACTAGATGGGGTCCACGAAAACAAAATAAAATTGAGACTTGAATGATGGGTTTAGATACATCAGCCAAAACATCTTGTCAATCCGTGGTTAATTTTTCTTTCAGCAACACCAAATCATCACACTCATTCGTTCATTCATTTGACATTGTGTGTGTGATGTTCAGTTCTGTGTTCAGATACCAAAGAAACAGACTGTATAGGTCCTTGACCTCCAGATAAAACAAAGAAATGGAAGTTCAGGGTCTAGATGTATCAATTGCCACATAAACAACAATGCCTAGAAAAGGTAAGGGTTTAAAACAGCACAGGTTGGGGGTGAGTTAGCTACATGGTGGGTCCAGTCTCCCTGGGGCGCAAAGGTGACTCTGTGTGGTCTTGTCCACTTTAGACTCAGAACGGGCAGCATGACATTCTATCTGACATCAGGGACAGCCTAACGGCGATCTGGGGAAGAAAGATCCTATACAGGGCCATGGATGATGGAAAGCAGGGCCCTTGAGGGGATCAGCCCTTGAGGGGCCACCATGTAAAATGGCCCAAATGAAGAAAACAAAATTAAAGACACCAGAGGGTCAGAGAAGAACAGAATCCATGTGAGCCACGTTTTCAGGAGAAGACTTCAGCTGTAATTGGCAAACGAGTCATTGATGATAATTATGTATTTATTACTTTGATTATGGAAGTTAAATAAATGTTTACTGAAATGAATTAGAAAATAATGAAAAGCAAAAAAATCTACAATCAAATTAATAAATGAATAACTATTTTCAATGGCTCTTTATCTTGATAAAAGCAACATCATTTCAAAGAGTAAGATCTGAAAAAAAAAAAAAAGCTAAAGGCCATACAGGAAATTATATGTTATGGGGAAAAGGGCCCTCTTAAAAGCCTAAGATGACAATATATCAATGATCTAGGTAGGTTTTAAATAATGTACTTCGCACTTACTGTGCGCTCCAAAAGGAATTCTCAGCTTGTCACAAATCGCCCACAATCCCTCCAGATTTCACTCAACAGTCAGATAACAATAATGCGACAATTCCTACCTCCACATATTTTTCAGCTTTGTCCCACAGCCTAAAAGAAAGTACCAACTATGAGCAAAACGAAGTTGACTCAATTTTCACTGAATTATATTTGTTTGGAAAGTGATCAATAAACCTCGTTTAGAAGGAAAATTGGCATCTACATTTGAAAGGGAGCATGGCTTGCCTGAAAAGCCATTTCTGTCTCTCTGTGCTTTCTTGCTTCAGAAAAAGAAAAAAAAAAGTGAATGTATTGAAAGTTTGTGAGAATCAAACACCAGTCATTCACCGAGCTTCAAACATTAAGAAATGATGATGTCACAGTGTGACCTACACATCGTTGTTCATGTTCTCCTTCCTTTATGTTCGACGAATTTCTCAGCCTTTGCCTTCCTTCTTTGGCTCCTGCAGTCGCCTGTCACCCAAGGCTATATCCTGGGCAGTTTTCCAGGCTTGAGTCCCTTGCCATTCTTCTCTCTGGTTGTTATCCTAAGAAACGAGTGGCATAGCATGATTAAAATATCATTACTTTCTATGGGGAAAAGTAAGAGAATGCTTTTATTTAATTTTCCACTAATGAGGCCACCTGGAGAGGTGCCCAGAGGACCTGCAACTCCTGCTTTCCCAGATGATGGGAAAACATCCAGCTTGATGGGACGCTGCATCAAACTTCTGGAGGTGTGTTGAGACGACCCTGTTATTTGTCACTAGGGACTTCCTCCTTCTGTCTTAACTGACATCATCAGCAGAGGCGTAGAAATCAAGCCAGAGGGATACAGAGAGAATATCCCTCTCCTGACCCAAAGCAGGCCAGCCTGAAGCATTTACAGGAAAGTTTGTTTTCAGGAAATGTACAGCCCAATTACACTCTCCCCAGAGACACGAATAGTTCAGATAGCACTCAGATAAGTATCCACAATTTTGGGAACTTCATAAAAAAAAAACAGAACCAGCAGCTTTTGGAGGCTTGGCCTTCCCTGGTTAAAATAGTTGTTGGAGGGAGAGACAACCTTGCCTGGTGGTCTCAGGATCGAGGTTAGAATCAGGAGATTCGAAGTGTTTTGACTCCAGCTTCCTCTCTCACTTGCTGGGTGGTCTGAGGAGTAAAATGAAGGCCAATCCCTGGAATTGATACAAAGGGACAAAATGGTATATCTCCTGTTCTTTTTGAATTGATTAATAGGTCTAATGAATGGGGTCAAAACAGTAATTACTGTCCAGCCTGAAGAGTAGAGGTGGGATTTATGGGCATGTCATTTGAGGTGTGTTCAAGTCCTTTTGAGCAGAATCCTTCTTGCTTCATTTACTGGTACAGTTACCTAAGATTCTGAAGGCAGTGGGAGCTCTTCATGGCCTCTGGTCATAGCACTTATGCTTTGGAAGGTAATTTTAGACAGACTGACGTGGTGACCTAACATTAGCTGATGTAATTAACTAATCTTTGTGGGTTTTAGAGAACGCCATAGAGAAGGCATGGCATGTATATCAGACCAGGTTTGATGAGATAGAGAGTCATAATCTGGATTGGAAGAAATGACAGAGATCTATTTCTGGGGGATACTATGGAGATGTGATACAATTTGAGGGCAAAACACATTTATTGAGCTCTTCTACCAACTGTAATATGTAAATTCTTGTACCTATATCACTCTGTGGGTAAACAGATAAGTTTTGATGATTTAGGCTGTAAGGCATGAAAGTCCAAACCAACTTACTTTAAACAGTAAGTGGAATTTATTGCTTTGTGCATCTAGAAAGTCCCAAGATGTGGGGAAGAGAAGTTTGATCCTAAGCTCACCTCCATTTCCTGCAGAATCTCTGTACTGTGCCTCTTCTGCCCATTGGCTTGGCCCATAGGCTCTCAGCTTCCCTAATGGAAAAATGACTGCAGAGTTACAGAATTCACATCTAGGCATGGCACCATCCAGAGAAAGGGGACTCTTTGACCTGTTCCTATGCAATGTCTTAGGCTTCCTTGTAACTGGATTAGTTTCTCAATGCTGAACTCATAGGATGTCAAGGTAGAAAAGATTACGTTGATTGTGTAGGGCTAATTTAGACTTGAATGGGGCTAAATCTTGAGTCAGTCCCACCCAACTGATGGCTGCTACCAATCAGGAGGAGGTCCAGTGGATGCTGGGGGAGCCAACAGTGTCCTTTACAGTAGTAATGATCACTGCCTTCTAAAGGTAAATAAATTGTGTTTTGGTTAAATGATTTATTCCAGATCCCATAGTCATTTTGTGCTGAAGCCAATATTTTAATTCACACTGACGGTGGGATGATACAAAGACATCTTCATGACAAAGTGATTTTTCAAAATGCAAATATGACCATATTATTCCCATCATCAATCTTCAACGAGGAATCCCATGACCTTCAGGAGAGAACCCAAATGCCTTGGTTTGACTTTCCAGTAGCTTTGCCTGATTTCTGCCTTTCATCCTAAACTTACTTCATATTAAACCATTCGACATCCCCTTTGCACTTTTTAAATTCTGCTTTCATGCCTACTCATCTGACAAGCCAGTATTATTTTAATGTGGCATTAGATCAATTTTCAAAGGGTGTGGCAATTATCCATTTGTCCATAGTATACAAACAGGATTAAAAGGTCTTTAGAGTCAACCAGGCTATCCCATGAACTGTTAACTCCCAGGCAGCACAAAGGACTTGCCCAAACATCCCGATTAGAAACCTGATGACACTTCAGCCTGCCTTGCGCTTGTACTAGTCCACGCCCTTAAGGGGCACCACACTGAATCTTTGCTCACAAAACCCTATGCTACCAAACCACAGAATGTACATTGTCCCAAGCAACTTTGCCAACCCATTTTCAGGAAGTCTCCATTGAGCCCCCTCTTCTGTAATTTTCCATTTCTTTTTTTTTTTTTTAAAGAATTTATTTATTTGACAGAGAGTGAGAGAAGGAGAGAGAGCACAAGTGGGGGGAGCAGCAGAGGGAGAGGGGGAAGCAGGCTCCCCGCTGAGCAGGGAGCACGATGTGGGACTCGATCCCAGCATCCTGAGATCATGACCTGAGCCGAAGGCAGAGGCTTAACCCACTGAGCCACCCAGGTGCCCGTGTAATTTTCCATTTCTCTATTGCCTACCTCTCCCCTTTTTTGTCTTCCCTTTATCACTTCCCCATAATCCATTTTAGTTCCCTGCTTTTCTCCCTTTAAAAAATTATCTTTGTCCAACTTGAAATTGAGTTCAGTTTCTACTGGAATCTCTCTCCCTTCTTGCAGCAGTCCAAACAAAATCTGTCTTGACACCTTTACCAGGTGACCAGGGAAGTTTCTTTTTAACAATGGTTAGACTCCCAGGTCTGCTACTTACTAGTTAAGTGGTCGTTAAGTGGTCATTAAGTGGTCCTTAGCCAATTAGCTTCCCTAAGCCTTCATTTTTGTCCACTCATAAAATGAGAATAATGAAGCTTACCTCACAAAGATATGTACATTTAGTACAGACACTGGTGCTTAGCAAGCCCACAATAAATAGCAGTGATTAATATCCTCTTTCCATGTCCTAGGAGATCGTAACTCTGAAGGTCAGGACTGTATCTTCATTGACCTTGTTTCCCCACTGCTGAGTTCCAAGCCTGACAAGGCATCCAGAGTGTCTTCACTGCTCTCTGTAAGTTTTATGTGTCCAAACCATACTCCAAGTTTTCTCCCGAATGTTCTTAAGTCTTTCTTTCTTGCTTGTTCATCTGCCTTTCTCAGGCCTTCCTTTCAACTCTATGGTAGCTAAGTGGTGACCTCAAATTTCATTGGCAGAGATCTAGCTATAAGGCAGTCTTCTCCCTGGGGAACTCTGATGACCTGAGAACATTCCATAAAGGTTTTACACCCTTTTAATTTTTAAGATTTCTACATTTATTTCAGAGAAAAAGAGAGTGAGAGTGAGTAGGGAAGGGACAGAATGAGAGGGAAGGGAGAGAGAGAGAATTTCAAGCAGACTCTGCACCAAGCACTGAGTGCAATGCAGGGCTTGATCCCATGACCCCAAAATCATGATTTGACCTGAGCCAAAACCAAGAGTTAGTCACTTAACCAACTTAGCCACCCAGGTACCCCTTATATCCTTTATTTGACCTTTGTCTTGGCAACTTTTAATCAACTGAATATCATACCTGACATTCATCCCTCAAAGCCTTATTAACCCTATTTCTAGAAGCCCTTCTATTGTCTAGCCTCACAAGGCCCAGAATATCTGAAATCGACCTGTTTCTTTTCATCCCTGCCTGCAAACTGACAACTTTCTTCTTTGAGCTCATCTTGTTCTTTTAACATCTTACCAAACTCAGTGAATGGCAACCACATATTCCATTTTTCAGTTTTTTTCTCTTCGTTCAGTAGAGGAAATCCATCTTCCAAATGAACCCAGGTGGTAGTTGTCTCATGTTGTTTATCTTTGCTTGGTGAACATCTCCATTTTTCTAGCCCACGGAAGTCATTTCCTCCCCACTATGGTCCCACTGCTAAACCAATGGCATGCATTCTTCACTTTTGTTATGATAAAGTCTTACTTCGGATATCAATTCCTACACTTACTCAGACGAGAAAGACTACTTTGTGGTAATAAAACCCAACTTTCGGTGGCTTGTCACACAAAAGATGTTCTTTTTCCTTCCTCAAAACCCCTGACTCAAGTTCTTTCCATCTGGTATGTATAGTTTCTGGGATTCACATTTTTCTGGGTCTCTGTGGCAGAAGAAGGAGCATAAAGAATTCATGTCCTCACTTAGAAACCTTGAAATAGAAAAGATGCTGGTCATGTTGCCTCACAAACTATTGGCCAGAATTTAGTGGCCTCGACATGAAGAGTCTGGAGAAATGTAGAGAGCAAATGGATTATCCATACTGAGCACTGCGGCTTTGCCCCTTCTCCCTCTCTATTTTCTTCCCATTCTCGCATATTCTGAGTTGAGAGAGCATTCTATCTCTTTATATATCTTTATCTTTGGACATTTAGAAGAATAAGAGGGCACCAGAGGTAAACATCCCATGGAGGGAAAAATGGTGTCCTCAAGTTTCCAGTGTGGCAGGGAAGAATTGCAGGAGAGCAATTATTAGGAGTGTAACATCACTATATTTAACTGAAGTGGGTTATTCCTGTAGAGTACAGTCTATGTCCCTGAGGAGGTATTTTGGGGGAGGAGGGAGATTATGTGTGGTTTTGTTTACTCTGCTTTTGCTTTTGAATAGTAATACCTACATTAGCCCAATCCTGGAAATCCCAATTTAGCAATCTGAGGTGAGGCCAGGATTCCAACAGATTTCTGGGTAGTTTGGAAGATGATTAGCTAAGTTGAGGGACCACCAGACACAAGTCAAGCAGGAAAGTGGGACGTTCCACTAGGGACCCAGTGTAAAGGGTAAGAGGTTGAAATGCTGGCAAAAAAGTAACAATATTTAAAGAGGTTGAGGATACAATGCTAAGTCAGTGGGAATTTCTAGTCAGCTACAGTAGAAGAAAAGACAACAGGGAGAGGAGATTGTGAGATGCACATCCCTAGAGGCCTTAGTTTCTCCATTCACCATCCATTTATTTAGTTAACACTTATTTAATAACTCTGGTCATCAGCCAGAGACTCTGCCAGGTGCCAGAGCCACAGTGGCCATGGAGAAAACAGCCATGGCCATTGTCCTCACTCCCACACTCCCAGCCAGTGGACACAGAGGGTAAGAGCCAAGTATGATGTAGCGGTGGTAACAGAAGAGCACAGAAGGGGCTTGAATCTATCAAGGAAGTCTCCTGGAAGGAAGAGGGTCATTTTCAGAGCTGAAAGTGTGAATTGAGTAACAGGGGCCATGCTCTTGGATTTTTCTTCAATGAATGAGGTATGCAAAAAAAAAAAAAAAAAAACCCAAAAAACAAAAAAACAGAACTGAATTTAGGTCTCTTTGCCCACAGGATGCTGGAAGAAATACACATGTGGAGGCAGACAGTCCTGGAGGCAACATCACCCCCCACATTAGCTGTGGAACCTGAACGTGTTTCCTGTCTGGCCCCTCCTTCTTCAATGATGCAATGAGCATTTTAACACCTGAGAGCATGCCAGGTCATTCTCGAGGATTGAATGAGATCACCTGACTAGAGCAATAAGCCATGGGTCTGGCTTAATGACTGTTCTCTTCCTTCCTTCTCTCCTGTTTATCACCTTCCAAGTAAGAAAGGAATAATAATACTGAGAGAAATAATAATAATAATGGATAACACTACTACTAGTAGTAGTTTAAATATATCATATATATAAAAAACTATATATATAAAATTCATACCACACTCTTACACATCTGATCATCTGACATTACCATTGCTTGTTCTCTCTTCCTTTCTTCTTCCCCTTCCTTCCTACCTCCCTTCCTCCCTCCCTCCCTTTCTCCTTCCCCCTTCCCTTTCCTTCCTTCCTTCCTTCCTTCCCTTCCTCCTTTACTTCCTCCCTTCCTTTCTTCCTTCTTTCCTTCCTTCCTGTCTTTGCCTATATAGTATTTTGACTGGCTTAATGGGTAATTAAAATAATATAACAGAACAAATGAATTAAAATCAAAGTGAAAAAAATATAGAGAGTTACAAAATGATACGAATAATAAGATAGGCCACAATGCCTTTATTTATATTTTGGGCAAACAGCTGGCTTTCAGCTTCCTAGCAGCCAAAGTGAAAAGAGAAATATTTCTGTATATATATTTAATAGCATCCATGAAATGAATAGTCGCCAGTTGCTTTGGGGATTCACAACTACGAATTTCAGATCGGCATTTTTTCCTGGGGGACTTGTAAGTGGGACAGTGTACATTGCAGTGGGTAATGTTCAATGCAGCCTTCCAACAGATAGGGTAAAAGAAACGTTGGGTTATTTCCTCCAAGATCTCTAATGTGGGCTGATGGTTGACAGAAGTTCTCTTGGGGAGGAGAGAAAGATTGGGTGATTTTACTAGCAAGCCTCCCTTATTTGGCCTGATCTAGGAGCAGATGACATTTTAGAGTTTGAGGAGAGATGGCCTCACTCTGTTTGAAAGAACTCCCCCATCGACATTCCCTAAGTGTTAAGTGGCAAGGAGTTCAAGACACCCTTACCTGGTAACTCACACAAATTTATTTCTCAAATCCACATTTTCCAACTTAAAGTCTTGGAATCTTTTCATTAAGAAATGCAAATGTTAAAAGATCCTGACAAAGTGCCTCCCCATATTCCTTAGTCCTGTGTCTTCCTCATTTGCCTTTAGTCTTATGGCAGGGAAAAGCACTGATCATCACTCTCCCACCTTGAAGTACAACCAGAGCCTTGCCTGGGAAATGAACCCAGAATGTTCTTCATAGCATAGCACCTCAGAACTGCATCCACCATTCTGTGTCTTGTGGGTGTTTCAGAAATTGATTTGATATTCTTACACTTTGGGGAGTTTATTTGTGTTTTAAAATAAACATTATTTTCTAATAGTAGCAAAGAAGAGGTCTAATTGAAATCCAGCTGGGTTCAAGAAGGCCCTTCAGTCCCCTAATGCTTCGTTAATCAGCTGATTGTTGGCACAGTGAATAGACAGTACTCTTCCGCAGTGTAGCCTCATCGGCTCTGGTCATTGAGCCAAGGCCCACCCTGTCATGCACCAGTGCTGCCGTGTCATAATATTCCCAGCAGCAGGAAGAAGCAGCTTGAGCACAGGTGTTTCCGTGGGATCCAAGGAGCTCTTATGACACCCGGTCTTCTAGGTCCAGAGAGGTTTCCTTGGCACAACCAGTAGTCATGGGTGCGCCCAGAACATAGATCCCCTGCTAATCACTCAAAAGCCCTCAACAGTGGAGATTTAATGTTTTTCATCCGTGGGCAGTTCTCAAATAAGACCCTTCCCACCCACCTTTTTGGAACTCTTCTTCGGATGCGAGGGGAAGCAGCAAATGTTAGACCACCATGGAACCCCGCTGAGTCAAGGGCAGAGGAATTCCGCAGGGTCTAGAGCCCGGACCTGGGACCCAGACTGCCCCGTACAGAGAAGGACTCCCGAAGCCATCACGCGGCCCCTCTGTGCCTCAGCCTCTCGGTTTGTCAAACTGAAAGTAAACTGTATAGGGTTATTGAGAGGATTGAATGATCTGATACATATTGCTTATTTAAAATACTGTCTAATACATGTTTTGTTGTCATTAAAACCTGTAGTCTTGAGCTGTTTCACTGGTTCTGAGGAATATACAGAACACACCAGAGGTAACTTTAATTGGCTGTATGGATCTCAAGTTAAGTAAAGTTTTAGGGGATCCCAGGACTGTAAACTCATTAAACAAATGGGAAATAAACATTTTTGTTTTCTGTGCTAACTCCCTCTCATAGATAAGTGCTTTACAAGCACAATCACCTACAACCTTCCTGACCACCTACAAAGTTGGTATAATTAATCTCTTAATTTACTAAGATGCCTTTCTCTAGAGAGTATGATGACCCTATTGGGCTAATGGTTTTAATACTCATCTCACTTAGTAAAATACAGGATATCTAATTAAATTTGAATTTTGGGTTTAAAGAAATGGCATTTTGTTTTAAGTATATCCCAAATATTACATAGGACATATTTATCCTAAAAAGTTATTTGTTTACCTGAAATTCAAATTTAACTAAGGGTCTTTTGTTTACATTGGCTACATTTGGAACTCAAACTGCAGGGAAGTATTTTCTGGGTGCCAAGCACTGAGCTTAGCCATATATACATTTTCTTACATCTAGATCATATAACAAGAAGCAAGCCACGGAAAAGGACAATTACAGATCAATTTATATAACTTCACCAGTTTGTCTGATCTTCTACCCAGTATGCCAATTGCCAACATCACTTTTGACACTGGAACATTCTGTCATATTGCAGTAGATTTTCTACATAATTAGCCTTCAGCTGTGCTGGGGAGACTCTCTAATGATGAGTTATAGGCATGACTTTAAAAAAAAATCACTAAAGGGTGCTTGGGTGGCTCAGTTGGTTGGGTGACTGCGCTCGGCTCAGGTCATCATCCTGGAGTCCCAGTATCGAGTCTTGCACTGGGCTCCCAGCTCCATGGGGAGTCTGCTTCTCCCTCTGACATTCTCCCCTCTCATGGCCTCTCTCACTCTCATTCTCAAATAAAAATAAATAAAATCTAAAGAAAAAAAATCACTAAAAACAAATAGAAGCCATTTGAAGGAAAGAAAAGAGCTTTGAATGTGAACACACATGGATTCGAGTTCAGGGTGTACCAAGGGCTGTCTCTAAGAGCCTTGTTTGCATCATCGGTTAATGAACATTGTCTTTGAAGGGGTTCTGAAGGATTAAATTCAGAAGTCTGTGTGAGAGCTCAGCTTAGTGCAGCATGTGTTGAGAGCATCAAGTGTCTGCTTTCCACATTCTCTTCCCATTATTCATTCTTATTTAATTGCTTATTTTTAGACAGGATAGCGGGGCGGAGGGGAGGGAGAGAGAGAACCTTATGCAAGCTCCATGTCCTGCATGGAGCCCCAGAACGGAGAGTCGGGGTGTGTCTATGTGTTCAATCTCAGGACCCTGAGATCGTGACCTGAGCTGAAATCAAGAGTCAGGGGCACCTGGGTGACTCAGTCCGTTAAGTGTCTGCTTTTGGCTCAGGTCATGGTCAGGCTCCCTGCTCAGCTGGGAGTCTGTTCCTTCCTCTCTATCTACATTCCCCTACCACCACTCATGCTCTCTCTCTCTCTCTCTCTCTCTCACTTGCTCACTCTCTCAAATAAATGAATAAAATCTTAAGAAAAAAAAAAAAAAACAAATCAAGAGTCAGACGCTTCACCTCCTGAACCACCCAGGCAATCACTTTCCATTCTCTAATAGGATGTTACAAGTATAAAGATGTTAAATTCTTCACCTAAGCCAACGTCTCCACAGAAAAACCATTTGCAGTGTTCCCTACAATGAGGCACATGCATTAACCAGAAGTTGAGAGATCTGATGAGGACTCCTCAGTGGGGCAGACATTTCACCAGCGGGAGGGGACGAGGGTGGTTTTCAGAGCAGGCTCCCCTTTCATTCAGTATAACCTGTTGCGTCCACGGGAATTTTTCTGTGGGGTGCAAAAAGCAAAAGAGCCAGAGGACAGAATTTTTATCTGGGTGTCTGAAGGAGGATAGACACAAAATATGCAGACTGAAGCCATGTTTCAAGGAAATAGTGAAATTCAGGCTATGTGCTTATGAGATCTGAAAAATGGTGTGCCCGCTTCTGGACAAACTGGCTGGTAAGAGGAGCAGGATTTCCCCTCTGTGTGTTATTTACAGAATCCATTGCTGTAGCAAAGGATGGTTTGGTGGTGAAATTGGCATGAAAATGACAAGTAGTCCTAGGGTCCCCCCAACCAAACCTTCCGGTGGAGCCACCGTGCTCGGCTAGCCATAGTGGGCAGGCAGGAAGAAAGTCAGCTCTGGTTATGCTCACACTGGTTTATCCAGAGCCGGTTCGTATAGTACACCCCCACCCCCACCCTTCTGGAGAGCCATTCTCGTTTTCCAAGACTAGGAGCCATGCCGCACACATATCAGCTTATGCCCTCTTTTACCTAAGGGCGGCGTGAAGGAAATGAATCTGAACTTCAGTTTACCTCTCCTCTGCAGCAGGTTCAAAGGCTAAATTCCATTTTTCTACCTTAGACAGGCTTTGTAGTATCTGCAGCATAATATGAAATTTGCTTGTGAAATAAAGACAAACACGGGCTTGACAGAAATGGCATAAATAATCAATCCTTCGTATATTTATATAGAAGTCAGGTGCAGCTCATGGATGATTGCTGCATACTTTATTTCTTTGCTCTTCCAAGAAATTCTGATAGATGGAATGGGGCAGACTGACATCATGGGAGAATATCCCTCCCATATTTCTTGAAAAATCATCAAGCCTAAATCAGGTCTGGTTAATGTGGAAGGAAAACAGAATGGGAATCTATGAAGCATCATCTTCAGAGTGAGTAACAATAGGCATTTTATATTTTATAATCGTCTTTCAATCAGTTTTTCAAACTTCTATTTTTTTTTTCAGTTTCTCAAACTTCTTAACGTGTGCATATTGCATTAGAGTTTCATGATGAAAAAAAAGTCTCGTACTTTTTTCCAAGGAATTGGAAACATTTTATGGGATGAACGTATTGGTGAGGTTTCCAGACTCACTATGCAATCCCCAGACACCAAAATAACTTGGGACCTATTCAAATATTCTCAGCAACACATGAGATATGCCAAGTTCCGCAGAGAACGGTGAGGATTGCATGTTTGTTGAATACACATCTTCACAGCAATATGGTATTCCACTTATTAATTCTGTTTGCCACAGATGGCTTCATTATGTGTATTTAATTTTAGTGCTTAAGTAAACATACACTAAGGGTGTGTAAGAAAAACTCAAGATCTCCTTAAACAAAAAGCAAAGACTATGTGATGGTGTAGAGGAACTTGCTGGGAGCAAATGTATTCCAAAGTGGTTTTGGGGAAATCACTTGAAAGGCTTGGAGATGGTGTGTCTCCTTATTTGTGATGAGGTGGAGAGCTAGAGGTGGGGGGAAGTGAGACACTAATCAATGAGGCCGTACTTTACAACAGCCATTACCGTGATCTTATTTTTCACGCAATGATTGCCACATGTGGACCATGCTGATGTCCAAACACATGGGAGCACTTCTCTTTCCCTAAGACAAATGAAGATTTTCCCTTTGTTTGGTAATCTTGTCAAGATTTATCACTTAGTCATGTGCCATACATTAGGGTGTTTATAATATTTGGCTTTCTGCACTCTGGTTATGCAGTTTTATGATTTCAACAACATGGCAGTGATGAAACCAATGTTTTCTGGATTCAGATTTATCTCCAGTCTTAGAGTGGACTGTGGGCAGCACTTGAGTGGTTAAAAACAAGAGAGCAAGGAATCCCTGCCTGAGTACACAGAAGCCCCAAGAACATTCCTCGGCTCCTGTCCCCTGCATTCTGGAAAATGATGGTGCAGTAGGATAATCTTGTGCAATCCCCTTTGACTGGAAGAGGTCATGGTGGTCAAGTCTTCCTGCTTTTCATTGCAAAGTGAGCCAAAATGCAACTTCAGAATGAGACAGAATTGAATGGAATATTGAACTTCTTCGTGTGAGAGGCACAGGTGAAAGTCAGAGATGTTTCTGAGGAGACAGTGAAAACAGGTCAAAGGCAAGCTCAAGGATAGTACACCTGTTAAATCTATGGGCAAAATAAAATATTTCAGAAAGACACAAATCTTGCCTCTATTTCTTTCTTCTTTTTTTTTTTTTTAAAGATTTTATTGATTTATTCAACAGAGAGATAGAGAGATCACAAGTAGGCAGAGAAGCCGTCTTGCCTCTATTTCAAAGGTCACCTCACAGAACAGAAAAACTCCTACTGTTTGGGCCAGAAACCAAGCTAATCTGGGTCCCCTGACTTCTCCAAAACATGTTCAACCCACAAAAACTGTGCTTTTTAGAAGCATATTTAAAAGGACATTAAAACGCAATCATTCGTTATGGAGATATTGATTTACAGTTTAGGCTTAACATTTAGGAAGCTCAAACCAGCCGGAGGAAGAGCAGGGTTTTTGCTTTCAGCTGCACAGGGAAGCACAACGTTCATAGAAAAGAGAATATTCTGGAAAGCTCTCTGGGGTCTGGGAGACTTTCCCTCCCTGGATCATCCTGGAAGTGTTTAATTTCATAGACATTCAATAGATTTTTCTTTTAACTTAAGGAAAGCAAGGAAAGTTTTGCAGAATGGGGGAAAGAGTACTGTACTATATTGTGGGATAATAATTTTTAGGGTGAACATTTGTTTCCTCAACCAGGCTAACATCCACAAAGGCAGAGGAATCTTTATATCTTATATCTCCTTATTGTAGTGAAAGACATATGGTTGATACTTTTTACTTATTTATTGGTAGAATAAATATATTGATTTTGTTAAACACTGTAATTCCCATTATTTAACATAGTACCTGGAATAAAGTAGGAGCTCAGTATCTCTGTTGGATGGATGAATGACTGATAGTCCTCAGGCCAAGGCAGAAGTGTCATGGCGCATTGGAAACCCAGATGATGGATGCATTTGAACAGTTAGGAGCATGCCTGCAGAAACATCTAGATTCTCATCCAAAAGGCACTCTGTTACTGAGACCAAAATTTCCTTGAGAAGACAAAGTATGTATCATATGATTACTCCTGGCTGTAATTGGTGCCCATTGAAGGTAATGGTTCAGTCCTGGACACTTGGTTTACTTTAAAGCATCAGATGCAAAGCCTACAGAGGGCTCAGTGTTAATGGCAAATAGAAAGTATCTGTGGCAGCTGATACATCCTTTGGAGACTCATTCTCAAAGATCTGGTTTTACCCTATCAATGTCTTTCCTGCCTAGATAATAATTACCTGAGAAACATGGCCCAAGGGAGTGGGGCACTTTGGTCAGTTTCTCCATAACTACAGAAAAATTCTAAGAATTCTGTGCTTATTGGAAGCTTAATAAGTGGTTCCAGCTTTGGAAAGTAGCACTTCCCATTACTTTATTAAAAAAAAAAAAAAAGTCAGTTTGAACAAATGGAATTGAAAAACCAAAGCAAAGGAATAAGATACAAAAATATAACTCCATGCTGGAACCATTTAATGCAATGAGGTCAAGGATTTGGGGACAATGGATGGTAATGGATTATTCTTAAATATTTGAAAAACCTATTTTCTTTACTAAAGAGAAATTTAATTTTCTTATGCATGCATGACCATGATGTCAGAAGAAATATCCTCAGGGTGGTGGAGGTGGAAATCATTAATTTCTGGGGACAGTTGTTTTTCCACTAAAAGGCTTAAGATGATGCAGTAGAAATGGATGGAGCTAAAACGAAAATGCATGTTTTTAATTTAATTTAATTTGTTATTATTTTTTTAACTTCCAACCTACATCTATACTCTCTCTCTCTCTCTCTCTCTCTCTCTCTTCTTTAATTTTCAGGAGCTGAATACACAGATACTCAATAGATAGACAAAGGCTGCTTTGAGGAGAGCTTAAACACCTGCCCTTCTTTTTTGAGGCATTTCCACAATTTATGGGTGTCTCTAATGATTATGGGACATTCTTGTTCAGGAGGTAAAAGTCCTCTTGTTCTAAAGTAGATGTGGGTGTATTTGTAGATTTCCACTACCACTGAAAGGACAGGAGAAAATGATGAGAACTGCTCCCTGGACCGCCCCCCCCCCACCGTATATTGCAGAAACAATAACAACAACAACATTGACTTGTTCTGTTGGCTTTTCTAATCAGATGCATGCTTTACCAAAGTTTGGGGGAAGGATGTGATAGTGAAGACAAAGAATTCAGCCCTTCCTTTGGATCCTACAAGAATAATAAATATTTCTCTCTTCTTGTGAACCAAACAGGCATCATAAATAAATGCATGTTTAAACTGTTCTACAACAACGAACGAACAAGCCACAAAAGCCCACTACCACCCTAACATTGTCCTTCAAGACACTGGCAGTTTTTTCCTTAGTGTCTACAACATCAATTCAAGAGACTTCTGTGGGTCTTATTTTTTTTATTTTATTTTTGAAAAATGTTTTGATATATTTTATTTCAGATTTTTTTTCTCTGTGCTCAACATGTGAAGCATCTAGTTAAAATTAAATCAATCCTTTTTTAAATTGAGATATAATTGACACAGTTGCCGACCACAATAGTCTAGTGAACATGCATAAAGTGAATCTGATTAAAAAGTTTCACAAGTTTTTCTTTTTTGAGCTTTATCGATGCAGAGGTTCTATTTTTATCTTTCCAGATACATAGTTTTCTCACATTCGAATTTTGTCGCAAAGAATCAAAACCCTCACATTATGTTTCCCGGACAATTTGCCTTTTTGTTTCTTAAATTCAAAATAGCCATATAAAATCTCCATGGAAGCCATAAAGATGTCCCTCTTTGGTTTATCCCCTTTTGGGAGGGTATGCTTTTGTGCATACAGTTGGGGGTAGAGGATGGATGGAGCAAGACGCCAAAACTATCTTTTATCAGACAAAGAATGTAAAGAAGTCCAAGCAACATCCCAGGACAAAAGCCTGACCTCTCCGGCCTCTGGGGCCTGAGGCCTAGACAATCCCCCAGCCTGCGATCTTTCCTGAGAACCGCTGGAGGGAAGATCTGAGAAAAGACAGATATCGTGTCTTTCAGGAGCAAAGTCTGAGGTCTGAGCTTCTAACAGGGTCTGGCAGTATAAAGAACAAGGTCCAGAGCTCCTTCTCAGGGTAACTGAATAAAGGCAAAAGTCAGCTGTACGGATCTCAATTCTTTAAAATTTAAAAGCTAATTTTGTGTCTTTTAGTCAATTTCCTGCACAGGAAGAAAGAATTTATTAACTGCCTTCTGATATTAAATGGAGTGCTAATGGGTAAGTACAACAATTCAACAGGTGCCAAATTGGGTACAGAAGGGCATTATATCAATTTTAATCATAATGTCTTGCAAATGGATTTGCAGAGCGATGGCTTCTCCCCTCCTCCCCCGACCCTGGCCCACTGCCTCTATTTTGGAAACCTCTCTCTCTCTCCCCCAAATAATGAAATGGCTGTTAGAACTTAGGCCAGAAAACAGAACGCTAGATGGTTTCATTTAAGAAATCCTCCTATGGAAATGGGACTGTACAGTTCTAAGTAACAGGGAGGAGGCAAGAACAATGGTTCTGCTTTTTAAAAATTCACACCGACCAATGCAGTCGCTGGTTTGAATCAGACGTGGAGAAAAATTCTGATTCGGAACCCAAGATGGCAGCTGAACCAGGAGTATTTATATAAAATACACTCACATGCCCTTAATACGAGAACGCATTAAGACATGACTTCTCCATGACAGAACGATAAATGTTCCCTGCTTTAAGGACTCTGTTCTATTTTGTTCTTCACCTTTTCTGGAGAAATTCCACCTGATTCAGTCGTCCATAACAACCAACTACGTAAAGCCGTGAGTCTCTCACGTTTATGACCAAAAAAAAGGGCCAATAATTAGGGCCTCCTCGCCAAGCTTATTTAGGCTAAGGTGTTTGCTTACCTAGAGCAGGCGTCACTTCGAAGAATAAAAGAGAGATTTCTTCGAGAATGAATTTTGTCTAAAACCAAACAACAGGGGCAGCATCATTTATTATTTCTGCAGAGGGAGTTTTTCACCAAGCCCCCCACCCCGCACCCCTGCTCTTGGTCATTTTTCTGTCCAAGCCACTCCACTTCATCTTCTCCTTCCAAATGGAAAGCAAGATGACCTCTGATGGGGATCACTACAGCTCTGATTAATTCCCTTTCTTCAAGAGTTGTGGTGGGAAGAGAGCGAGAAAACTTTTATTCTTTTTGGTTGTTGTTCCCCCAAATTTCTTTGAGTATTAGGATTTACCTCAACTTCCCTTTTGAATGGTTAGCCCTTTTCCCCTTTTATTTATTTGAAAGAACAAGAAAAGGTAAAGAGAGCACTTGCACGGGAAATTTCATGATTGAGTAAAATTGAAATCTTCAGCATGGTCCCAGAAAAACTTGGAGGAACAGAGAATTAGGACATTTTACAACTTTGGAAAAAATTAGGAATGTGAAAATTAAAGAAATAAAGACCTACCACGATAATGTTCACATTCTCCTCGATGGAGGTCGTCGTGTAGAGACAGAGAAACTCATGATGCGGTAGGATGGAAGGGTGGGGAGGTTTTTAGATCATACGGTGAATCCCTGAAGACCTGAAGTTCTAGTTTAAAATTCTTCCTCAGACAATCGTATTGCATAATCACAGACACTAAAGATGGAAAGCATTTTCAAAAATCTTTCATGGTTACACACTTCGGCTCACAGGAAATGACACACAATTTTGTCAGGAGACATGCAGACAGGATGCTGTGAGCCCAGCAAACAGGCTGTCACAGACATCCCTTTTCTCGAATAGTATCAGGGATCTTTAAATGGTGTTAGGTTTGGGAATATGACTCTGGTTCAGCATGCAATTTTAGCCCCTCAGGGAAAATTTCACCTTGTTACAGAGTACGATAAGCTGAATTCTAGAAGTCAAGGTTCTGGAATTAAAATTAATTTGAAGGGCTTCTAATTTGTATTAAATATAGAAAGCTCTCATTTCAGTCCTAAATATCTGGATGCCTTATTAATTAAAAATAGACTTTTTCAAAAGAATTTTGAAATTCTTTGCCAATGTATCTTCCATCATGATATTTTTGGTAGGATTTTCTAAATGAATGTTTAAGTGAATTAATTAGAACCTACCTAATCTCATATCCTCACTGTGGACTTGTTCTTTTTCCACCTAAAAAACACCAAGTTTCAAACACTGAAACACAAAGGAAAAGGCACAGCACAAACTAAACTCACACGTAAAACTTCTGTTAGTCCCCAGTTAGAAAATGTTTAAGAGACATTTTCAAATTTCTAACTAACCGAAGTGAAAAGTAGCAAGTTTACAATGGAAATAAATTCAAGCAAGGAGGAGGCATTTCAGAAGTAAAAGCAGTGGGGTATAAATTACATGCACACACACAGACATTGCCACACAGATGTAAATAATCTTGCTTCAAATGGACCATAAAGTTTAAATTACTTTCCACACCAACAATATAAAGCTAGGGGAAAAAAAGCTAACCTTGGTTAAAATAATATTGTGACCTTCTAAAGAAAAACCCCAAAAAGAAGTAGTTGATAATTTAATGATTGCCTTGGGTTTTCATATAAATGTCACTTCCGTCATTAAAAGTACCGTTGCTTCGGATTTCCCAGAGCTCAGAAGCTAAAGTTGACTCTTGCCATTCATCTGCATGTATCTCCAATTGTTATTTATATGATATAAAATTGCTCTAAGACTTTTAGTAAAGACAGAAAAAATACTGGTGTGTAGGACCCAATGGAGTTCCCATGAGTCTACTGAAGTTTGATCAAGAGAGGTGATAAAAAATGTAAATCTCTAATGACCTTTTACAGTATTGAGATACTCAGCTCTAGAATATAGTGAACAATTACATTAAAAATCTTTCAAAAATACAAAGGCAATATGTAATCATGTGAGGAAAAATAGAAAGTTCAAAAAAATGAAAGAAAGGAAGAGAAGGGGAAAAAAATGGAAGGATTCAATTTTGTTTCTCCCCAGTTTGTATGCATGTGAGAATGATCTCCTTACACACAGCGCATATACACACAAATGTGAAATCACCTTATTTATATTGTTTTACAACAATATATTTATATTTATTGATATTTATATTTATATTGTTTTACAACAATAATGTTGTAACATGGATAACTCTTCATTGCCACTGAGTAGACTTTTTGACCAAAATATACTTTTATGTGTGGATATTTTACCACATGGGTCTATGTTTTCTTCAAATCAGTTAATATTTCTATAAATCTAGGTTGTTTTCAGACTTTTGCTACTAAAAATGCTATTGTAATGGCTACTGATGTTTTAGTGGATATCCCTAATTTTTTTCCCCACAGGATAAATTCTAAGAAGTGAGATTCCTAGATTCAAGGCTATTTTCCTCCAGAAGGCCTACATCACTTTGTACCAGCACACACAATGTATCACTCACTATACTAAATAACGCCAATCTCAGAAAGTGAAACCTATAACAAATTATCTTAATTCACATTATTTTTACCTGTAAAATTTTATTTCTACTTATGAATATGCTGACCAATTTTTCTGTCAAGGTGCAGGTCATTTTCTTACTGGATTACAAGAACATTCCATTTACAAAAAATATTTTTTGATGAGTTAAATATTTTGAAAGTTTTTGTTTGCCTTATATGTGCTTATAGTGATCATTTAACTCAAGACATTTTTTTTCTAATATAATGATCCCTATCAATCATTGCTCCTTTGGTGTCTTGCTTAGAAAAGACTTACCCTAGTGATAATTTTAACTAAACGTATGGAGGCCTTACATGTTAATGGAGTGAAAATAATTATTGATTTATTTCTCCTTTTCTTTCTCCTCTCTTCATTTAAATTTTAATATATCTGGGATATATTTTGGTAAATGATGCAAAGGAGAAATCTAACTTTATTTTTGGCCCAATGAGAGACATTCAGTTTAAAACGATATAGCAGATAATACAATCTTTCTCATTTGCTTGATTGGAAATGCCATCTTTATTATATGTATTTTAACAGCAACCTGCAAAGCAATCAATCAAGTGTCATACATGAGATCCTTCTTGACTGTAGGAGACATTATTGTTAATTTCACATTTTAAAAATGTAAGTACATGCTTGTTACTTCCGTGAATTGGATAGTCCTTACAGATGTTCCTTGATAGCAATTAGAAAGTTCGACTTCCTTTTATAACTTGAAGTTGCATCCTGAACTCTGATATAAAATAATGCTGACTAGTTAGTATTTTTACTATAAAAATTATAACTAGAATCAGTGACATAAACTTTGTCCTAGTCATTCTGATGGGACTCTACCCCGTGAAAATATTGTATGCTTATGTCGCATATCAAGGTATTAAAAAAAGCCATAGTATGAATAATACCAGCTTGCATGCAATTTATAAACCTTATTTTATGAGTGTGAAAATACTAAAATACTTTATCTCAGATGAAGAATTAGCGCTCCTGTCAGGAAAAATTTAAATTAAGACTTGTTGGTTTACAGCTTGGCAAAATCGCATCTGAAATCCATTTTTTGAAGCTCTATAAATCAACAGAGCTTAGCAGAGCACAATTTTGTTGTTGTTGTTGTATATGAAAATATTTAGATCTGGACTGGCAGTGTTTCCCAATCAAACAAGTAAAAGCAATCACCTCGATATTAAACTCTGAAAAAAAAAATCAAGGAATATTAATGCAGGGTGGGGGGGAAGGAACCCAAAGTACTATTTTTCTGTAAAAGTGTGAATATTTAAAAGGAATGATGGGCAGAATCTCTAGAACATCCTCAACTAGTCCTATTTAAAGATATAAATATTAAGACAGTAAAACACTCTTTTTAATCAAATGTCTACCCAGAAGAACTATTTTCCTTAAGAATTATTAATAATTTGGTTGAATTAGAAAATACTTAAGAGTTTTCCTTTTACCACCTTACTTTTCTAGGCAGTAAACTATCTAGGTTTATTTTGATTGGGAATAAGCGTTGGTCTTTTGTTTGTTTCTTAGATAAGAACTATCTCTAGATAGGAGCCTGGTTACCTCTGAGGCTCTCACCCAGTGTCCTTTTGAAGATTAAAATGAGAATAAGCCCACGTCTTGGGTGGGGGACTCTAAATTAACTTTCACAACTGTTTTATCAAAAATGCAAAAGCAAAGCTTTCATTTTCCCGTTCCCTGTTGTATGGAAAGCAGTTTCTGTCCTATCAGAAGAGAACCACATTCATTTGTGACACATTCTAGTAAAAGCTCTTGGTAAAAGAATTCAGGAAATGTACTTTCTCCAAGGCAGCACAGCTTAAAGGTAAGAAGCAAGAACCCCAGCCTGGGGGCACCTGGGTGGCTCAGTGGTCAGGTGTCTGTCTTCAGTTCAGGTCATAATCCCAGGGTCCTGGAATGGAGCTCCGTGCCAGGCTCCCCACTCAGTGGGGAGTCTGCTTCTCCCTCTCCCTCTGCCCCTCTTCCCTGCTTGTGCTCGCTGCCTCTCACTCTCTCTGTCAAATAAATAAATAAATAAATAAATAAATAAATAAATAAATGAAATCTTTAAAAAAAAAAAAAAAGAAGCAGCAGCATCTAAGCCTTCAGAGTTCCCACCCCAGCTTTGTCCCTTAGAATCTGTGTGATGCAGGAAAGTTATTTAATCTCCCTGGGCCTCAGTTTCCACATCTGAAAAAGGAGAATAATAAAAAAAGAAAGTTGCCTATTTGATAAGGTTCTAAAGATTTAAGAGCCCTTGGAACAGGGCCTGGCACCCCTTAGGTGCTAGAAAATAGAATTGTTGCCATTTTTAACTGTGCATTCCATGGCTTTTAAGGTTGGCTTTTTTAGTCCCTTTGCAGTTTTGAAATTGACAGCAACAATGTAACCAGACTTTGCTGTTTGAGTGGAATAGAAAATAAAAGAGCTTTAAGAAAATGACAGAAGATAAGGAGCCAAATCTCTCATTTAATGACACTGACCGATGGCCCTCCTGCCCCTTTTGATACAATTTTAGGTTCACCAAAGCCAGCAAGTCATCGTGCCCTTGGCTAACTCAATAAAAGTCCTAAATGTGACTTTATGGGTAACATAAAAATGGAAAATTTTAATTTTTTTTTCCTTTTCTTAAAATAATACTAAAAAAAAACAAAGCAACCAAGTCATGCTTGATTCTCTTATTTAACCAAAAGATTAGCGCAGTGGGTTGCTGGTTCTCTTCTACTTTTTTTTTTTTTTTTTAATTTTCCATTAAGCAAGTCCTTTTAAAACAAATTTGAACTTTTCCCATCCCTGTGATTCCCACGGACAGTTGGCAAAGGATCTTGGATAAGTTGCAAAGCTGGGATTTTTTCCAGGCATGAGTAACTTGTTAAAAAGCCACTATTTCCTTAATACTAACAGTAAATAGAGTTCACATCCACATAAATCCTCGGTGGCCCATTGGGGAAAGTTTTATGTGTGTGTGTGTGTGTGTGTGTGTGTATGGAATCTTTTTTTATTCATAAAACACTTGGCTCTCAGCATGTCTGTTTATATTCCACTTCTTAAAAATAAATATACACATTTATGCCCCTTGAGGTTAAAAGGTATCCTTTTTCCAGTTGCCTGCTGTGTACCAATGATTTAATGATGGATGGGTTTAGAATACCAGGCTTGAATTCTTGAAGAGTGTTTGTCTTCTCTTTATTCTAATTAAAGAAGAAGAAGACGAAGACGAAGAAGAAGCAGAGAAAATCACCCTATGACTAGGATGAATACATGTTTTTCTGAAATTTAATTTTATTGGAAATGCCCAAATAAATATTTTGAAGACTTACAGGAAAAATGAAATGCTTGATTTTAAAGGAAAAGAGAGAAATTGGTTTTCTTTTATGCATAGGGAGGGAGTAAGTTAATATGGCAATCTTTTGCAGTTACTACTCTTGAGTGCGTATCCTCCATAGATCACTGGATAATAATGATAGGAGTTTTCCTACAGAGAAAGCATTTTAAAGGATATGCGCTTTCAAGTGATTTTTTTTTTTTTAGGAGTTTATTTATTTATTGACAGACAGAGATCACAAGTAGGCAGAGAGGCAGGCAGAGAGAGAGGAGGAAGCAGGCTCCCTACTGAGCAGAGAGCCCGATGCGGGGCTCGATCCCAGAACCCTGGGACCATGACCTGAGCCGAAGGCAGAGGCTTTAACCCACTGAGCCACCCAGGCCCCCCTCAAGTGATTATTATTAAGATTTGTTTTGTAGATGTGTTTAAATGAGGCTGGCAGAGGTTAAGTGTGGCTTTGCAAGGTCACACAGGGATATACCAATAGGCCAGAGCTGGAACGAATGAGGGGCATTTCTGTCTGCGGGCGTTTCACAGAGATGCATCTGTACCAGAATCCTCTATGGTTCTCTTTATCTGGGTGATGCACAACTCCTCTTGTCTTTGCAGGGCGGGACTGGGTATATTTTGATAATAGGCAGTCCCATGAGATATCTTGCATTTCCGGCTTCCAGTCAGATGTTCCACAAGAATAACTTCTCTACATATGTTTTTGCATTTTTGATCACAATCCCAGCTGGAATCAGGAAGTTTGGAGGCAGCATGGAGATGGAAAATCATTGAATGTCATAGCTGTACTTTTTTGAGTTTCAAAAAATATTTAGTTTTCCGGTGATCCTGAAGGGGAAAAAAAAGGTATCTGTTTTATCTACTTAAAAGTATACTATCACTTCAGTTTCTTGGTCAGGACCTATAAATATTTTAAATATTTATATATAATATATATTTACTTATATTTATTTATTTTTATATTTTATTATTTTATATGTATTATATAATATTATATATATTTTTTAAAAAGATTTTATTTATTCATTTGACAGAGATCACAAGTAGGCAGAGAGGCAGGCAGAGAGAGAGAAGAGGAAGCAGGCTCACCGCCGAGCAGAGAGCCCGATGAGGGGCTCGATCCCAAGACCCTGGGATCATGACCCGAGCCAAAGGCGGAGGCTTTAACCCACTGAGCCACCCAGTGGCTAAATAAATAAAAATATTTAAAAAAATAAAAATTTAATAATAATATTGGCTAAATAAATAAAAATAAATAAATAAATAAATAAAAATTTATTTTTAAATAAAGAAAGTATTTAAAAGAACAAGGCCACAGTTATGTAGGAATAGAAGATTTCCCAAGGTCAGACAACCTGTCAGAGAGAAACATAGAGTTAGGACTTTTAAAAATTCTTCACTGAGGGTTTAACTGAAAGGATATAAAGAATTGCCACTGGCCTCAGTTTCTTCTTATGCCAAGAAAAAGGGTATCACATAACTTCTCTAATGAATTATTTAAATAGAACAGAAAATCAATAACCCAGTCTCCTCTGAAGGTTTAAAGATGAGTTCTAGACATTCTTTTGTCAAGCCATTTTTTTTTTTAAGATTTTAATTATTTGACAGAGAGAGACACAGTAAGAGAGGGAACACAAACAGGGAGAGTGGGAGAGGGAGAAGCAGGCTCCCCACCAAGCAAGGAGCCCGATGCAGGGCTCAATCCCAGGACCCTGGCATCATGACCTGAGCTGAAGGCAGAAGCTTAACCACTTCGCCACCCAGAAGCCCCTGTCTGGCCATTTTTAAAAACATACTCGGTTTTCTGATCTTCTTTTTGCTTATCTGCTAAATGGTATGCTAACTTTGTGTACCAGACGCCTACTTAGGATTAATTTCAAATGTGTATAAAGTGTGGAGATGGTGTCTGGACTCTTAGATGTGCTAGAAACTGTGAATCTCTTAGTTGACCCTCTTCCCTTTTTGTCCTCCCCTCAGAATATGAACCTAACACTTCCTGACAAGCTGGGATTTTCGATCACAACTGTTTCCACCAGTGAAGTCCCTCAACCCAGTCTGCAACCAATTCTGCGGCCCTGGGAGACTCAGACTGACACAGAAATAGGCAAAATTCAGATTTCCCCTCACTATTTGCATTAATAATGCTTTACTAAATTTCAACGAACTGCTTAAATAAAGTAAGCAATAATTTGTATATTTACTCCTAAAGTCCTGACCCTTTCATTCTGCAGCTGAGATCAGGCATGATTGTGGTGATCGTGATTCAGAGACGCTGAGCAAAGCCCAAGGAGCTGTCCTCTCTCTTTCTGAATTGTTGTTGTGCTCCATTTAGAACCTCAGGAATAGTTCAATTTTATAGTTGTTGTTTGATTTTTATTTTATTTTTGTTTTTTTTGAGATACCTCTCCTATGAAAATTCCAAGGTGAATTTTTGTGTTTTTGCTTTTGTTTTTGTTCTTTTGGCATGAACCACATAGAAGGAAAAGCAGTATTTACTGAGGATCAATTATGGTTCAGCCTTTTCATGCCTTATCTCATTTAACCTCATAGCAGCCCAATGACTCAGGTATTCTTATCCACTTTTATAGCATGGAAAGGGGGATTAGTTGTTGTTAAGTGGGGTCAAGTTCATCGATAGTAAATGACAGAGCTCTGATTCAAATCCAAGCTGCGTACCTCGAAAGACTCTCCTTGTCTCTGAACTCCATGCCCTTCTGTTTCCATGAAGGGGTGGGATTCTGAGCACCTATCATCAGAGTTTATAGAGCAGAATCCTCCAAGAGTGAAACCCCCCAGGTCAAGCACATTTAGGGATGTGGTTTAAAACTGCAGTTCAAATGAAGTTCTCACCAATTTTAACTTTCTTTGGTAGGATGACTCTCTCTGTAATGACGTAGATCGTCCACATGCTTGGAAATAGGCAATGCGATGTTTAGATGTTCAAATCTTGATCTCCATGGCTTACTTTCAAATGGTTCACCCAAATGCTAGCAATCGGTGAATCCTGCTGCAAGGGGTACATGGGTGTCCATTGCATTATTCACCATTTCCATAGGATTGAATGTTTTTCAAAGTGAAAATTGACGGCGTGTGACTTTTGTGTGTTGTGGATACCAGTGAAATTCTAATCTGCCAGTGTGACCTAGTGAATGAGCTTCCTACCACCTGATTTTCCTAGCTCTTTATTTATAATCAGTGCATCCTTAATAGTCTAATTTATAGAAGACAGACTAAGCAAGCAGATGTTCCCTTGCTGGTACTTCCAGTGTTACTGTATATGACAAACCAAAATGTTGTGCCAAGTTTGGGGGCCCCTTGAGCAGCAGTGAGGCAGTAAATGAGGTCCACAAGTGCTATCGAAAGTGCAGTGCTCCCTCAGTTTCCCCAAACTTGATTCATTATTCTGTTGCTAGCTAGGTCCATGTCCGAACTTACTACATGCTGAATGTTAATCTACTGGGGGAATTTAACACCCCCCCCGTGGCTCTTTCTGGGTAAATCCGGTATACTTATAATGAAAGAGGAAAAAAGAAAAAGAGAAATACCTTAACATAAAGAGGAGATGTTGAAAAAAGTGAAAATGTGAACCACAGCTAATTGAGCATGTACTATATGCATCAGCCACCGTGGGAGACATTCATAACCCAACAATGTCAAGGAAATGGCGATGGAGATGCAATGGCGCTAGTCCAGGAGTCATCACATCCATAAACAATACCCTACTTCTATATCTTACAGTCCACATTCAACCAGTTCCACAGACAGACTTAAGAGAGTAGTAAGCAGATCATTATGCCCCTGATATTCGGTCAGCAGAGCATGCCCAATTGATTTGTATAGACAATACACTTTTGTGCAGGACCGATGCCCATGGTAAGACCTACGCAGGTCAAAGAGCTCTTATCTCAAAATCAAGTGCAGTGAACTATGGAGCCAAAGGCAAGACTGGGCTGGGAAACAGCAGATAATCTGGTTTGGGGGAAGGTGTGACGTATAAAGTGTGTCCAAGAATAGGCTTCTGATCCCATCTCTCTGGATCATGTGAATAAAAGGGATATAAAATAAAAGAGAGTTCTGGAATCATGGCCACTTTCCTGAAAACTCCAGCCAGCTCCAGGATGGAGAACCATCCTCCCTGATACCAAAGCCAGAATGCACAGCTGCTATAAGGGGGCACTGAACGGGACCCAGGATGTGAACAGATTTGAGTTTTTGCAGTGAGACCCTGAGAATTTCTTGCCGGATCACTTGGCAAATTTGGCACAGGTCTCTCCAATAGTCTCCCCATCGCATATCCCTATATTTTACAGTTTTTACATTTCTTGACCCATATTTATACTGCATCAAGGCTCTACCTTAATTTTCTTAAGAGTATGTAGCTGGCATCTATTCTCTCTCTCTCTCTCTCTCTCTCTTTTTTTTTTTTTGGTGAAAAAGAAGATTACAGCATTTAAAAAAAAAACATTTCAGACACAGTGGCACCACATAAACATTTTCTCCTTTACATAATTAAGGATTGAAAGAAAACAGGGTGGAATATTATGTGGCTAAATAAAAGCATAAGAAAACTATTACTAAAACTATTAAACACTATTTAAAACATATACTGCCGGGGCCTCTGGGTGGCTCAGATGGTTAAGCGTCTGCCTATGGCTCAGGTCATGAGGGATCAAGCCCCACAGCAGGCTCCCTGCTCAGCACAGAGTCTGCTTTCCACCTGTCTCTTGCCCCTGCTCATGCTCTCTCTCTCTCTCTCTCAAATGAATAAATAAAATCTTTTCTTTTTTGTTTTTTTAAAGATTTATTTATTTATTTATTTGACGGACAGAGATCACAAGTAGGCAGAAAGGCAGGCAGAGAGAGAGGGAAGCAGGCTCTCTGCTAAGCAGAGAGCCTGATGCGGGACTCGATCCCAGGACCCCAAGATCATGACCTGAGCTGAAGGCAGCAGCTTAACCCACTGAGCCACCCAGGCGCCCGAATAAATAAAATCTTAAAAAAAAAAATTAAAATTAAAAAATTTTAAAAATCTCTTGCTAAAATTAAAACAATGTGCATAGCAGTATGTTTGCGTGTGTGTGTGTGTAATGTGTATATGTGTATAATCTGAGTGAAATATACACAGGAAATTCGCAGGATGAAAAATGAATGACGAATTCAGGGTTAAAAGGGAGATTTTTTTCACAATATGAATTCTGAATTCTGAATCAAATAAATATGATACTTATTCAAAGACCAGATCAAATATAAATTTTTGAGGTGAAATCATGAAAAGGGGAGTGACTTTATAGCGACATGTTTTAAGTTTTCTATTGCTCTGTCTTTGGGCCACTTGAAATGATTTTATGCTAAACTTTGGAAAGCATTTGAAATAATACATATAAAATATTTTACATAGTTTCTGGGACTTTAAAAATAACTCATTAAATGAATGGTACCTATTATTAGATAGGTTTGCTTTTTTTAAAATAGATCTTTCTTTTGAGATATAATCACAGTGTTGTTGACTAATGTATTTATTTTCCCAAACACTGGGAGAGGTTTAATAAAGGGGGAGACTGAATATAAACTTAAAAGGATACATTAGTGAAACACAGATGTATCTACTAGGTTTCAAGGACTGGAACTCAACTGTAATTAATTTAAAAACTATTTTTGTCAAATTAGTGCAGCCATTGTGCATTTTTAGCCTCTTGTGCTATCTTGATATTCTATATGCCATCCCAAACCTATTTTTAAATCAGGTATTATTAAAAAAAAAAAAAAAAGAAAGAAATCCAACTTGGGTATTCATTAGGTTAAGATGGATGAGAATAAAACTTCATCCTCAACAGATGCTCCACTTAGGCATAACAATCTAATTCTATTTAATTTAGTCTCTGGCATCCTCGCCTTCTCCTGTCAAAGTGAATCAACCTGAGTGCTAATTTTTGAAGCAAAACCTCTGTGATCATTTCACTCGTGATTTAATCCAGATCTAACCTCAGGCCTTTAGAGGTTCAAGGTCAATGACCCAATTTATTCTGCCATCCGCCTTTGTATCAGTAACTATTGTTATTCCTCCCAAGGCTTTTACTACATACATTATTCCCTGGGCGTGTAGTCTTACCAAATTATGCAGGGAGTTAAAGGTAATTTCAGGTTGCAACTTGAAGACATTTGGCCAGAGGTTTTGGAGTCTGGCCCTTGGTAAGCAGAGGGAAATGGCTGTTGAGTATCAACTCTGCCTCCATAAGCAGAAACCAACTAAGAAATTTATTTTCTCCAATGAGAAGAAACTTACTTAAGTCACTGGTATCCTTAGGAATTGCAAAGTGATTATTTTACAAAGGAATCCTGGAGCTTCAACACTGGATATAAGATTTATAAAGAGAATAAAGGTATGGGTGGTATGCTAGATGTTCTTAGGGTTGAATGCACACACATGAGTTCAAGTTCAGGGTCCTTGTTTCATCTTTTTTCTTTTTCAAACAACTAGTGTCTTTTTAGTCTCCTTTATCCACAATAGTTAATTTTTGTGAATTTGCCTTTATGTTTTAAATAATTTTCCCTTCCCTGGTGTCCCACCAGTACTGTCTGCAGGGAGCCGCGCACACGTTGGAGAAGCTCTCCTTAAGTAAAGGAGAAATCCCAGGGATGAGTAGCCCTACACAGGGAGTTGTTTGCTCCAGGGTTTCACCTATCCCAGGAGGAGTTAAACTGGGTTTCTGTGTCAAAGATGCTGAATGAAATTGGGGATGGAATTGTTAAAATTGGAAATGACCTATTTAACTATATGCACATTATCCACGATTGGTATAAATACGTCCAACTTTCTAATTTTCTCATCAGAATGAACTTATCATATACTTGGGTGCAGAAAGTCTTTTCAGCCATGTGTTAAAGAGGGGGAAAAAAAGAATCTGTGTGATTGATCTTTATAATTCTTTATAATGTTTATGAAATCTTAACCTCACTGTCAATAATAATACAAAGATGGCTTAAATCCCACTACAGCTTGAGGGAAGAAAAAAATGACGAGATAGGGTTGCTAAAAGAGATAATAGGAAAGAACTGATAAACTAAGACTAGGTTGGCTCCGTAACAAATCAGAATGCATAGTTTTCTGATAATTATAATATAATGTTGGACTGTACTTTATGTCCCAAATTTTCACTGCTGTGTGTGCATTATTTGATTATTCAAAAAATCATGCACTTAGAAAATCACCCCGTAATTCCTATTTCGCCCTTCCTAAATCATTCAGCTATCTGTTAAAAATGTATGGAAAATCCCCAAAGTTATTGCTAAGGAAGGTTAGCTAGTTTTCTCCATATATAATAAGGATACTTTCATTAATGAGACATACATATATCTTGGTATCCGCTTATTTGTCGCTGAAAGGAGCGTATTTGCAAATGGCCTACAAACAGAAAGGTACCAAGTAGGCAGAGTTTAGCTGCGACGAATCAGCCTGGAAGCCACTGTAATGTATCCTAATCAGAGACCGGTTATCACTAGATGTAGATGTCTCCGTTAGAGATCCCCTAACATCTACTGGAATGGATTCTGCATTTAGAACTTAAAAGTTCTAGAACTTCAAGTTTGCATTTGACTCCGGACAAATCAATGCGGCATCTTTTTGCTGAGATTCAGTCAGACTTGGCACGAATTTCACATTTTTTTTTCTTTCTCTTTTTAACAAAAAATTTTGTTTTTAGAAAATTGCACTTCCCTTTTTTTCTTTCTTTTCTGGGGCATGTGACCTTTAAGAAGAGATGGTGCCGTACATTTCAGTCACCAAGCATTGAGAAAATTGCATTAACAGTAAAATAATATTCTTACTGCCAAATGTACAAATACTAACAGCAATCTTACTCTCCAAGGCCCGGAGCGGTGCTCCATCATGCTAGCAGCTAGCAGTGACAGAGGCGTCTCTGAAATCCATCCGCCTCTGTCATTCGCAGCTTTCTGATTCAAACCAGCTTGGTGCCCATGCTGGTTGGCTGACCCGTTGCCCCAAACCCCGCCAAACTCAGTGGGCCAGGGTCTTCCCCGGGGACCGTCGCTGCGGGGCTGATGGCTGTTCTGACTGCTTGCCATGATTTTTATGGACAGAAAGTGAGGGGCTCCCAGAAAAACAACCCCGTAGGCTGGGGTACATGACACTAACACACGCATATCCCTATGAAGTTTACATTTACGTGGTTTTACCAAGAGTTTGTAGCTTGTAAATTACAGCAAGAAATGTATTCCTTTAAAGAGTGTCTGGCTTAGGAAAAACGTCACAATGGTACTTTTGATATTTGTTTATTTGTTTGTTTATTATTAATTAATTTTATTGAGTTCCAGAGGAACTCCTGTAAATGTAGATGATCCCCATATGCCTAAATTCCTACTTGTTTTTTGCAGAACTAACGTTCAATAGGTTTAAACAAGGATATGCATTAGCAGATTATTTCTGAGTCTTAACTGGAATTGTTCTATCGAAAGCAATAAAGGGAGATGAACAATGATGCTATTTTATATGATGTTCATTGGTAAGCATTGAATTCAAGGAAAACCCTTTGAAGTGGCACTTTGGATTGTTTTCACAAAATTCAGACAGCTGTAATGCTCTGGGATGTGTGTGTGTGTGTCTTTGCATGTATGTTCTCATTCCCTTTCTCCGTGCCGCCCCCATCTATGAATGGGAGGGTCAAATCCATGGCAAGTTCATTTCTGGGCCAACTCTGCCAAATTATATGATGTGAATTGATGTCCACTAGGGCTTAGAACAGCAGACCCTGATTTAAGTTCTTAGATTGAGCTTGTCTACAACTGTTAGGGTGAAAGGCCAGTTCATACCCATTAATTAGTCTAATTCATCTCAATCTACTTCATTTTATCCCTTTTAGGGAATGTAGCAATGGGAGGTATGTTTGGATAAAGTAATGCTGTGAAAATCCAGAAATACAACCCTTCCATGGAAAGCAATTACTATCTAGCTATGTTCAAATTTTTTTAGAGATTCAGGATTTTAGACAGTTTTGTATATAAATTCTTATGGTAATAAAATAACTTCATGTGAAACAGCAGTGGGCAGATTATTCTATGGGCACTGAACTGAAACATTAAAATCAGTTGGAAAAGTCACATGATTTTGTTAAAAACTACGGCTGGGATTCTGGAAAATTATTTGTCTTACACAAAGACTTTCTGCCCAATATAGAAGTTTCATACAAGTATTAAATCTCAAAACAAATTAATTCATGCCTATCACTTGAAATTTTTACAATTTAGACATTTAAATATCAGAGTTCCATTTAATGGTATGAACAGGTTGTAGAGATTTGTTAATTTGAAATTCCATTTGGTAACAGATGCAATAACTTGTCTGGCATTAAAACTGAGTTTAAGGTAATCACTGCACTTGCTCTTTTGTTCTAAGTGCTTTACAATCCTTAATTCACATAAAACATCTGTGAAATTTAGTTAGGAGTGTGGTGAGTAAAATTTAATCCCTGTTTTTATACCAGCATGTTCTCAAACATGCTTACATATATTTCAGTCTTCCTCATGTGAAAAATTAATGTGGGAATAAATGGGAAAGCATTTTCTTGATATTCTAAACCTTTTGCATAATGGAAGATTAATGTGCCAATGGGCTTGAAACTATGCCAAGCTAAAGACTTTTTCTTCTGTGGGTTTTGACACCGATTGCAGGAAAAACTGGGGAAACAAATGAAGATCCAGAGGTCATATTGGTGGCCAAATATGTCTTTGTTCAAGTGAAAGCAATTGATTTCTTTTTTATGTCATTGATTCAATATTGGCAAGGTGGAGTAAGTTATTTTGCTGAGGATGTCACTGTTGGGTAGGATTCACATGTATGTGGCCCATCACCTACACATCCTGAATCTACCACAGACAGTACTAAGCAGCCCCTCTCTTTTTCTTGACTGTGGGATGAGTCTTAGATCCCCTCTCAGCATCGTGCTCTTGGCAGCTACTCACAGATGAGCACAGTGACAGACCAGAGGGAATCCTTTTGAATTTCTTTTGGTAATTGATAACAAAGTGTATGTTTTGGGAAGGTTTTCCATTGGGGATCTAAGAGAAAGCATATCACTAAAAAAGCTACCAGATAATTTAACCTGGAAGATCTTTCAAGTAAATTTCAGCTCCTCAGTTAAGAATCTGGAAACATTTATCCAGCACAGCCTATGTGCAAGGTCTCATGCTGGACAGACATTGAGACAGGGTGTACACATATGCTGTATTTTATGACCCACTCCATTCCATAGAGAATTTGTTGCTGTTCATAAGTGTTTATGCAAAACTTTATGTCTGTGTTTGTGTATATATGTATACATGTAAGTGTGTGTGTGAATATGGGATACAAATAAATAATGGAGGGACTCCTGGTAAAGAAAAATGCAGATTGGGACAAAGTTAGGGTAGGATAAGTTTAACAAACAAGGTATACCTTCTACAAGGTGTTGCAAAGTTGCTGGAACTAAATCAAACTTTGGCTTCAAGTTTACTTCCCAGTGATCAAAGCCAAGACAAAATCACAATCAGTTGTAAAGACTTACTCAATGGTAGACCATATGCTAAAACCAAATTGGAAAGATATTCCAGAAATTGAGATGAGAGGGAAAAGTTTCAGGCAGGATATCTGATTCTCTGAAGAACTTTTTAATTCCTGGATCATATTCTTGACTCTAGATTATAAAACTCAGAGCACAGGCTGAAACAATACACAAGATCAATAAGAGACTTTCATTTGAACAATAGCTTTACTATCCCGTTTCCCATGGTCCATGATGCCTTGTATTTCAGCCTGTTCACACTGTCCAACTTGGCTTCCTGCTCTAGAGGCCAGGATTATTCGTTGGGAGAAAACAATTTCAAACAAAGAGATACAGAGAAAAAATGGACTTCAGAATTTTAGATGGTGATCAGGAAGTCCACAAAACCAAGTTTCCAAGATCATGGGAAGGAACCCTAGGGAAATTTTAAGCACCTCATTAAAGACCAGTCTTATTCTCATTGTATCCCCAACTCATTAACTCAATGTCAGCTCCTTAAATACAAATGTACAGATAACCAGGTGACAGCATGGTAGTTAAATCTTGGACCCTGTCATATCATAGAGTAGAGAGACAATCAGAGGCACTCATTAACCAAGTGATCTAAATTTCATTCCTGTTTCCTCATCATTCAAAAGGGATGAAAATACACTTGCTATCTCCATGTCAGAGAGCTTAGAAAACCAAATTTGATGATGAATTAAAAAACACCTTAAAAACTGTAAAGTCATAATATTAATACTATTATTACTCCACTCAGTCACTTTTCAGATCTTCTAGCTGCTCATTGAGAATCATTCTGAAGAAGGAAGGCTAAAGCAACTGCCAAATTAAGAGTCAGGATTAATCTGTGAGTTCCTCTCTTCTACCAGATATGCCTGGTAATTGAAAGTTGATGTACAATTCCGTTTGTAAAAATGGGAAGATCATTTCTGACACTGACTTACTGAGTTTTCAGTAAAATAAATGTGCCTTGGACAGGTTTAAGATAATGAGAGTGAGGATGGCGTTGGGCCAGGAAATCCCCTCTTCAACTTGGATGACTGTTTATCTATAGGCAAAGTGATGATGATATAAGAGCTACAAACATATAATGCAACAAAATAGTTCCTTCTCCAAATATCCTCAGTTTCTTCCTCCTTTGTTGTGACCCATAAGCTCCCGAGCCTCTCCCCAGATCCCACTGGTGAAAGAGACAGCTGCTTAAAGTGTGGGCACTCCCCCTGTATTTTCTCCAGGTGTCAAGGTCTCAGCTAAAAGACTAAAATAGAAACTCCAAAAGAGGCCAAAGAAGTGTCACTGCTAGTAAACAGTTCTAATGCATGCATAGACTTAGAATCTTATTCATGCTGAGATTTATTTAGTAAGTGCACTTGGAGTCTACACACTAGAACAAACTGTTTTTTTCCCCTGGTTTAATAACTCCAAAGACCTTGCTACTTCCAAAAGGTAAAGAGTTGCTTCATTCACTTACAATTCAGAGTCACGTTTCTCAGGGTTGAGTAAAGTGGTAATAATAAAACACCTACATAAACACAGGCAGATCACTGAGTAAGTGCCTTTTAACTCTGCCTTCAACCCTGTGAGATTGAAAAACTGTCCCCAATGAAGGCTGGCCAAACAAAATATCTCTTCCAGTGGCCCATTAGTTGCTGTCCTTCTTAAAATAGCATGCCATTAACTTATATACCTTCAAGGAATTTACCCACCTGCCCAAATATAGGAAGGTACTTTACATGGATATTATACCTGCCAACATATATTATTTCTTTTCCAAGGATGCTCTCAGCTGGACCCTTTTATCAAATCCAGGCATGAACACATTCTACATAGTAGATCACTAAACACCCCAAATCATTTTTTACATTGCCAAAGAGTGAGGAAAACACAACCCAAAATAAAAATAAAACCAAAAACCCACCTTTCTTTAGATGGCATTCATGTCCAAGTGAACTGTGTTGGTCTTACATAAGGAAATTGGACAAAGAAGCCCAAACATCAGGAATATAACTCTTACCCTTCCCTTCCTCTTCAGCGTCTTCTCTTGTTAGCAGAGTCATGCCCAAGCTGGGGGATTAAAGCAGTGAGTTTCATGCTGCACCAGTTGACTTATTAGAGATGCCATGATCTTCAGTGAAGGAGGAGCCAAGAAAATGAAGTTAAGTCTCTGCTCTCAATGACAGCTGTTCTGTTTTTATATACTGTCTGCGATGGACCTCCACTCTAAGCTTCTGTTGAGGAACCGAAATGTCTTTTGCTTGAAAGTAGTAAAGATTGAAATATATTTTGTTTTTAGTCCAGAAACACTGCTTTGTTGGTTTTGCTATCCCCAGCACCTAGATCATGGCTAAGCATTCATTGCGTGAGCACATGGAAGATGGTTCACAAGTTGGTACAGAAATGCTTGATGTCTTCAAAGTCATTAAGTGGAGCGCACGGGAGTCCAGGTTCTATGTTGTGTTCATGGACCGCTCAGGTCATGTCATTGCACGGGATGGTCATCTGGGCTTGGAATAGACACTTGCAGGTGGGAGGCTGTAGGTTGCCAGTTTTAGCAAATATCTGACATATATTTACATTGTTTATCTGAAATTCAAACGTAACAGGATGTCCTGTATTTTATCTGGCAACCCTCTATGATGAGGAAGTGGCCAGGAATGAAATTTGGTATGAAAATAGTGAATTTGTTTAAATATTTGGTGGAGAAATTGGGTCATTTGTATAGGTCACATTTTGAAGGACATGTTAGTTTAAAAAAGAATGACTTCTGTAACTATTCCAATGAAAAATAAATAAGTACAAATTTCCAGTTATAAAATAAATAAGTCATGGGGATGAAAAGCACAGCATAGAGGATATGGCGAATAATATTGTAATAGATTTGCATTTGGAGAGATGGTAACTACACTTATTGTGGTGAGCATTTGTAATATACAGAATTGTTGAACACTGTCAAACACCTGAAACTAATACAACATTGTATGCCGACTATATTGCAATCAAAAAAACAAGGAGGGAAGGAGAGAAGGAATAAATTTTCTGCAAAGAAAACATGTCCACATAAGTTAAATTAAATTTCCAGTGGCAGTAGGATTCTAAATGTTACATTTTCTTTTTCTTGATTAAGTCATCATTGAATTATTATTGATCAAAGCAGCATAAATAAGTGACAAATTTGGGGGGAAAAAAAACATGACAGGGAAGGTGACTAAGATAGTAGTTGAAAGTCCTAACACATTTTCAGGAAATGGTCAGGAAAAATTGTTTTGGTGTTTTGTTTGTGAAGACTAGAAACAATAATGTCTGTAACCAGAGCTGACCAAAGCATATGCTTAGAGCCCCAGTGAGAGAGGGGAAAGAGGAAGATCTACTTTACAAAAGTTATGTAGAATTTTGCATTTGGATAATCTATTAGGGCAGGAGCAACTTGAGTTTTAGATTTTATATACCCATACACTTAAAATACTTTATTTTGAATTTCATCTGAAAATCTGGGGAAGTATAATTTGGATGCTCATTTTTGGTTTCATTTTTGTTTCTTTGCCTAAGAAGACAACAATTACAGATTCCAATATTTAAATGCATGTACCAATGGCCCAGATCTGAGCCCTTCTTTTACGACCTTTGCATTTTGAAACTATTTCAAGCCATTCACCCAGACACTTTGCAGTGTACGTTGGGTGGGAATCCACAGTTTTGAAATATCCGACTCTATCCAAAGCTTCATTCTTTCCAGATGCCCTATCTCATCTGAACTATGGATAAACACACCTATGATTAAACTTATTCACGTCAAAGTATAAAAGTTTGACCCATGAACTCTCTTCTGGACACACATGCATTTTTAAACTGGAATTTGGAATAATTATGTGAAGAATCCTAGAAACACTTATTTGAGTATTTGTGGATGGAGATCTTCTCCCGCTTCTTAATTTACACAGGAAAAGGCTTTACACATGAAAGCATAAGTAAAAGTAGTTTAAGAGTAACTATTTGCAGCAGAATCAAATACTTAAGGTAAAATTGGGCCTTTTGTTATTATCCACTTGAGGCAAGAGTTGAAGAGATTGGATAATTTTGGTGATGAACTCTACTATGAAACTTGAAAACAATTCATTTGCCAGTACTGCCTCTTGTTAATAAGGCAAAAGAAAAATCCTGAAGCTATATAACCTTCAACCTAAGTTTTTTGGCACTGTCCTCTGGTTCTAAGAAGGAAAAAAAAAAATGGAATGAGGTCAAGTTGAACATTTGAGCATCAACCATCAAATCACTGATATCACTGTTCTTTTCAGAAAGAGACACATAATGAGTGTGTATTATACACACACACACAAGCCATTTCACCCATTTGTCGCATTTTAAAATTGCATCCTTTGTGCAGAGCCTCCAGGTAAAAGTGTAATTAAATCGTTCATTACAATATATTCTTAAAATATAACAGCAGCAATATTAACAAATAAAACCTAAGCCCCTAAACCAACGTATTTTATATGATTACTTCATCTGGCAGCTTTACCTTCTACAACGTCCTACAACTCAAGGTTTACCTCGTGACCTAAGAAGATATAATAGTGGGACCCTTTCCGAACCTATTAGAAGAATAAAACAGGGAACAGAGACAGAGGGGGTTGTTTTAAGAAAAATGCATCTGGTCCTTTTAAGTACAAATTGAGGGAAGGTGTCTTTCGTTCAAAAAGGAATGGAAATATATGTAGATTAAAAAAGCAAAACAAAACAAAACAACTTATTGGGTTCCGGGGTGGCTCAGTGGGTTAAACCTCTGCCTTTGGCTCAGGTCATGATTTCAGGGTCCTGGGATCAAGCCCCCCATCGGGCTCTCTGCTCAGCAGGGGGTCTACATCCCCCCCCCCGCCTGCCTCTCTGCCTACTTGTGATCTCTCTCTGTGTCAAATAAATAAATAAAATCTTAAAAAAAAAAACAACAAAAACGAATCAAAACTAGCCTGCTTTTTAGGTTACTTTAATGTCAAACAAACAGGCATTTCAACCTTTGAAGTTTTTACTAATATTTCATATATTCCTTAAACTTTGACATAGCTTTACATTTCTTATATAGAGCTACTAATTTTTACAGATTTTTAAAAAAGATTTTATTTATTTGAGAGTAAGAGAGAGAGCGTGCAAAAGCTGGGGCATAGAGGCACAGGAGAAGGAGAAGCGACTCCCTGCTGAGCAAGCAGCCTGCCCAACGCTGCTTTGGGGGTTGGATTCCTGGACCAGGGTTCATGACCTGAGCTGAAGTCAGACTCTTAAATGACTGAGACACCCACGGGTCCCTAATATTTACAGATCTTACGGTTTCTTTTTTCCCTTACCTTAATTTCCTCTATTGCTTCATTTTACCATATTGCTCTGTTTTCGGCACCCCTGCTGACTGATATTAGTTCAACTTTCCTGATGAGTACTTTCTTATAATCTAGAAGCCTCTATTTCTCTATATAAATTATGGGTAAATTCCAAAACTGGTAAGTTGAATTAGAACTAGAAAAAACACACAAATTATAGATTATATTATTAAAATATATTTTATGTATATTTTATGTACATTAACATTCATTTTATATATCGATACCAAATAATCTTAATACTAACTGGAATGGCACATTAGTTATCTATTATTATGTAACAAATTACCAAAAATTTAGTGATTTAAAACAACCTTGAGGGGTGCCTGGATGACTCCGTAGGTTAAATGTCCGACTCTTGGTTTCGGCTCAGGTCATGATCTCGTGGGTTGTGCGATCCAGCGCATGTGGGGCTCTGTCAGTGGGGAGTCTGCTTCAGACTCTCTCCCTCTGCCCCTTCCCTCCACTTGAGCACACCCCCTCTCTCTAAAATAAATAAATCTTAAAAAAAAAAACTTTGATTGTGATGATGATTTCATATCAAATCATATACATTAAATATGTGCAGTTACATGTATAGCCAACGATGAAAGAGAGTCACATAAAAATAAGTAAGTCACACAGATTTCTTGCCTCACAGCTTCTGTGCATCAGGTGCTTCGACATGGCTTAACTAGGGGGTCATCTCTTTCAAGGTCTCTCACTAGGCTGCCATCAAACGGTCAGCTGGGACTGGCATCTTGCCTGAGAGCCCACCTGGGGGGAATGAATGATCCCTTTCTTAGCTCATTCAGGTTATTGGCTGAATTCAGTATCTGGAGAGCTGTTTGACTCAGGTCTTCGGTTTCTTGACTAAGTCTCCAGTCCCTACAAATAGCTGGTTACATTCCCAAAGCATACAAATCCAGAAGACAATAGACTGGCATTTTATAATCCAATCACAGACAAGAAATTCTCTGCCATTTGCCATAATCAACTGAAGCAATCATGAGCCCAGGCACATTTGAGGGGAGAGGGTTACTCAAAGGGGTAAATATCAGGAGGTAAGAATAATTGGGGACCATCTTAGTGGCAGCCCACCAGGAACGAATAGGCAAGAAAATGAGAACAACATTATGTCTCCTCTCTAACCAAGTCTGTAAATCTTATTTTAACTTAATCATGTACCAAAAGTTCATCAAAATCTTACTAAGACATATACCTTGAGATTTGTTTAACCATAGTTTTTACTTTAGAAATAACATAGACCTTATGTCAAAGATTGTATCCCCAATCCTATTTCCTCATCTAGCACAAAATGATAATATTTTTCAGCTTCATGTAGCCACATGACTGATTCCAGCCAATGGACTGTGAGCAGAGTGTTGTCTAACTCTTCCAGTCTGACCATACAGCCTCTCTGCTCTTTTCCTTCCATGACAGATGACACAAGATGGAAGGAACTAGGTTCCCTGGGTTACTGCTCTCCTTTGAGCAAGAGGCCTGTCCAGTGTGCATCAACATATGACTTGAGATAATAATTAATTTTTATTGTTTTAAGCCACTGATATTTACCCTGATTCAAATAGATCCCAGAATCGTCAGTAGTAATTATCATCCACAAATAGCACACTGAATGAGGCATCTTGATTTTTATAATAATGATATTGATACCCAAAATTTATTGAGTGCTTACACATGATAGCTTCTGTCTGGAGCATTTACAACCATTGTAGTTCAGTGATAATATCCCACGTTAAAGTGAGGAGAAAACTTTACATGAGAATTACTATTGGAGGAGCAACCCATAAGTCTGGAAAATCTGCTTCTACATGCTGTTTGAAGTTAAGGGTAAAATCCCAAGAAAATTATGGTTGCTAGTTGCTCTATATAAAAAAGAGGACAGAGAATTGGAAACACAAAGGGAAAAGCTCAGAACAGAATAAATAAGAAAGCAGAGAGACCTGAGAGGACAGTGGGTCAAAAGAGAAAGGAATTTGCAAGAAGAAGTGTGAGATAGGGTCAGTCTATCCTTCACCTTCCCTGAGATAACTTTAATAATTTCTGCATTGCTCACCAATGTCATGTGCATATATGTGTGTGTGTTTAAGTAGATTTTACTAGAAGACCTTTAAGAACATGAGAAAGATAAGTGCTAAAGTCAGGCTCTAACTGTATACATCATTAAGCCGAAACATAGAAATCCTGACTAAGTGATTAGTCCATAAGCACATAGACATACTGCAAAGCCAGATTTCCAGTTGCAATCCTTCATCTATTGGGCTCCAGTACCTTCTTAACCAACACACTGTTCTACATCTCTGTTTTTCTTTCCAGAAAAACTGTCCTTTATGACCAGAAAAAAAATTTTAAGGGAGAGAAGCACCAATAAAATAGAGAGGAAGCCAGGAAATATGATTTATTTCTGGAACAAGTCTGGACTTTGGGATAATCAGAGTAATCTGTGGGAAAGGCAGGTCACCATTGAGAGTTGAAGAGCCAAACTGGCAGTCAGGATAAGAGTATAGATTTTGAAAACAGAGTAAAGATGCCATGAAGAGTCCTGATGGCCATTTGGCTCTGGTGTTGAGGAAGAGGGAGAAATCAAAGACGACCTTGAGGTTTTTAATTCTAGTGATTAGAAAGATAAAATGCAAATTAATCAAGGTGAAAAAAATAGAAATCAAATTTTCATTCAATTAAAGTCAAACATTTATTGAGCTCTAATACAAATAAGTGTGTTTGATATTGTGAAGGATGTAATGACAAGTAGGACACGGCCCCTCGAAGGAGAGGGTGATGTCGTGTTTCTGTACTTGAGCTTAAGATATTTTGAGAAACTTAAGAAGAAGAAAAAAATACTCAGAGGTGCCAGTTTTGGTTTCCTTTACATAGAAGTACAGATTAAAATAATGGAAAGATAACATCTACTCCCTTATCAAGGATGGATATACCACCTTCTGTCATTTCCTTGTAAAATACAGGCTATGTTCTATATAAAGAGCTTTGGCCCAGGAATCAAATACCTGAATTATTATTATTATTATTATTATTATTATTCACTGTCTCGAGAAAGTTTTTGTGACCTTGAAAAACTGGATTAACACCTATAAAAGGAGGATGAACTAAGTAAATTTTAAAGCCCCCTTTGGTTGTTAAGATTAGGGTGTTTCTGGATGAGCATTTGAATCCACAGACTAAGCAAAGCAGATCATTCTCACCAATGTGGATGATAGCATTCAATCAAATAAGAGCCTGAATGGAACAGGAAAATGGAGGAAGGGACTGCCATCTTCTCCTGCCTTTGACCACTGACATTCCTGGTGCTTGAGTCTTCCGTTTCATATAGGGAGTTATACCTCTGGACTTGGACTCAGTTATACCACTGGCTTTCTTGGTTCTCCAGTTTGTAAATGACAGATCATGGGAGTTCTCAACCTTCATAATGGCACGAGCCAATTCATATCATAAGTCTTCTCCGATTGGTTCTGTATCTCTGGAGAATCCTGACTAATACAGATAACAACCTCAACATTTCAGTTAACCCAACACAACAATTTTTTTTTTCCTTAGGTATATAACATTATTCCAATAAAATTTGCATTTGGGCACATCTTTGCGGCAATGGATTTTCAAACAATAACTCAGTGATTCCGACATTGATCTATATATTTAATGCACTGTCTCTCCCATGATAGAAAAGAGGGAACTGGTGGTTTTAATAGTGTTACTAAAAGTTGCAGTTTGCAAGTGACACACATTTCTACTCACTTCTATTTCACATTTTATTGGACAGAGGTAGCCACATGGCCACTGACCGTCAAGAAGGCTGAGAAACATTTACTTTCATATACCTGGCCTTAGGGAAAAACTGAGTAAGTTTGTGAATATAAATTAACACAGGCTGTCATGCTTACTTGATAGTTAAAAAAGTAGAGTAAATCCTTTCCTCTCTTGTTTGAAAGTTTTGCTGGCTCTTAATGAAGTCTTATTGATATCTCTGAAACAATCCACTTTCCTGTCCCCCCAAATCTCACCCTTTCCCCATCTGCTCCATTAGAACATACCTTGGAAAGCAAAGCCTCCATCAGAATATGGTATTACATGACATTGTAACCTTTTTCCCCTCCAGAAAACCACCCTTTATGAATAAAACATGGATGACCTTTAAAAACTTAGCAGTTGTACTAGGTGATTGCATATTAACAAGCTTTTTGAAGAAATAGGACAGGCGCTGTATGTTTCAGTTAAGGATAGATAATAGAACTATTCAAAGAATTTATTTTATTCAATACAAGGAAACGCAACACCTATTTCACGAAGTCTGCTTACACTTCCCTGAGTGTAATTGTATGTGACTTTCCACTTACCTTAATTGTACATTTACTATTAAATTGAAGATTCCCAGGGAAATCCCAGTTCTTCTTATCTACATGAATTTTTCTATTTTTGGTTAAATATCTTTGACAATTCCAGGGTTTGTTAAGTAGGAAGCAGATAAAGAGGAGTTGAGCACAGCAGAATCGCATCTCCTGACTTCTAAACACAGGCATGCAGGCGTCACAGTACCTGGCCTGGAAAAGATACACAAATCACAAGGAAAAGAGTTTTAAGTTGGGCTCAAGGGGAGAAAGAATGCAAGGGGTGTAGACTGAGTTGAGGGGGATTGAATCCACTTCCTACTCACTAGGAACAGGCTTCTGCTCAAGGCTGTGTTTCCATTGAATTGTTTAGGAGAATTATTTTCAAACGAGGCTCTCCAGAGTTCTAAGGTGTTTTTTTGTTTGTTTGTTTTTTTGTTTTTTTTAAGATTTTATTTATTTTTTTGAGAGAAAGAGAAAGAGAGCATATGAGTTGGGTGGAGAGGGAGGCAGAGGCAGAATGAGAAGCAGACTCTCCTTTGAGCAGGGAGCTGGATTTGGGGCTTGATCCCAGGACCTTGAAATCATGAGCTGAGCCAAAGGCAGGCACTTAATTAACTGAGACGCCCAGGTGCCCCAGAGGTCTAGGGTTTTGAGAGGTATCTCGTAGCACTAATATGGGGCAAGGAGAAGTCTTTGTTAAAGGCAGTTCAACATTTGTCTGTTTATAAGGAAAAAAGCTCAACATCAAATTTAATTTATGAAAAGTTTTTATTGCTTAAAAAAAAAAAAAAAAACAGGGTGCGTGGGTGGCTTAGTGGGTTAAAGCCTCTGCCTTCAGCTCAGGTCATGATCCCAGGGTCCTGGGATCGAGCCCCGCATTGGGCTCTCTGCTCAGCGGGGAGTCTGCTTCCCCCCCTCTCCCTCTTCCTGCCTCTCTGCCTACTTGTGATCTCTGTCTGTCAAATGAATAAATAAAATCTTTAAAAAAAAAAAAAAAGTCTGACAACTATTGCTTCAGAATACGATGGGTCTCTTAAGCAAAACAGGATACACTGGTCTCAGTCAGCAAAAATGAGATGTGTCTTTTCCCTAAGTCTTGGTCCCACCTTCCTTCAAGAATCTTCAAATGGGTATTTTGGTAGTGGCAGTGACATCTTGGGAGCCAGAAGCTCAGAGCCTTATTTTGGTTCTAGGAAGACTCCAAGGGGCTTGGACGGTCCATGTGACACCCAACTTGATCATAGGGAGCAAAGCATAGAACTTTAGAAATGCCCCTAGACCATCAGAGTTACTTAAAAGCTCTGTGTGAACTGTTTTCTATAGGTCACAGTTTCATTTGTTCGGTCACGGTAGGAAAATGGGTTGAAAAGCTCTTTTGGAGACACTGGTTCCCCCCTCCCCCCACAGACAAAATGTCCTATTTCCCCATCCCTTATATTGTAATCTAGCTGTACCTGGCCAGGTTCCTAAATTTACCCGTCAGTTTGAGCTGATTCTTTGAGCCCTTGGCATTCTCAGTTATCTTCATAGACAGACTATACCAGTCCCTTTACCTTGAGATCAATGGAGATCATATCTGAGGAATGATTCAAAAAGCAAAATATATAGTATTAACCATGGCCGTGGTGCTTTTGTTATGCTAATCACGTCTTTTTAGCATGTAAACTCAGACAAAACTAATCCTTTAACATTTTGGTAGACTTTTTTAGTATGTTTAAGTAGGGTTTTTAAACATGTAGATCCCCTATATTAGAAGGCCTTAACAGTGTAGCTTTAAGAAATTACAAACTCGAGCAGCGAGTCCTTTAATTAATGAGAAAACAGGTAGGGAAGATTTCAAAGCTGCTTGCCTTAATAAGAGACTGCCTCTACTTTGCAAGCAATCAGTGTTTTTGTCAATATAGGCTTTAGGATTTTCTTTGGGAAATACATACATTTCCAGTTATCTTGCATGTGTGGGCACCTTTTGGCTAAATACCACACTATGTTTGCAATTACAAGACTCAGGCACACCTGCAGTCCAGCTGTGCTAGAAGACCATGTCATCAGGACACTGACCTTCATTTCACCTAGGCTCACACTCAGGAACGTTCTGAGCAGTGTTGTCTGGTGGAAGGTGAGCTGGAAGGGACAGAGCTAGGGTTCAGACAATTTGGAGAAGGAGCCAGGAGAGGAAAGGGCCTTTCAGAGAAGGAGAGGCATTGAGTGTCTCCAGGAAAATGATAGGATCCTGGTGGACTGGAGATCATCTCTTGGGGGGCAGAGTAGCTTGATAGGGGCTTAAGGCCTTTGGAATCTAGGTACTCTATGCTTCATCTGCATCTGTATAAAAAGGCACTTGTATCCTTGCTTGTGTCTATCAGCCACTGAAGTGTCCCATATTGACTGTAGTCCTTCAAATCAGCATTACTCTTGTGATAATTGTTCAATGTCTCAGAATAGCAAAAGTGTATGAAGTTTAGATTCCATGGAAGCCTAAGAAGTAGTTAATACAGATTCACAGTAATTAAACATATAGAATTATGGAGCACATAGATACAGACTATTAAGCTTATAGAAAGTAATGTATAAACAATTTACAGAATATTTGACTGATCTTTGTAGGGTTTAGTACCTCGTTATACATTTACACAAACATTGAAACCCGGGTCTTCTTTCAAAGCTATAAGATCCTCAAGTGATAAAACATTATTTAAAATTTTTCTCTTGGGGGGCACCTGGGTGATTCAGTGGGTTAAAGCCTCTGCCTTCGGCTAGGTCATGATCTCAGGGTCCTGGGATGGAGCCTCACATCGGGCTCTCTGCTCGACGGGGAGCTTGCTTCCCCTTATCTCTCTCTGCCTGCCTCTCTGCCTGCTCGTGATCTCTGTCTGTCAAATAAATAAATAAAATCTTAAAAAAAAAATTTCTCTTGGGCACCTGGGCGGCTCAGTCATTTAAGCATCTGCCTTCTGCTCAGGTCATGATCCCACAGTCCTGGGATTGAGCACCATGTCCGGTTCACTGTTCAGCGAGGAGTCTGCCCCCGCCCTCCTTCTCTCTCACCTCCCAAAAAAACAAAACAAAACAAAACAAAACAAAGCAAAACAAACAAACAAACAAAAACTTCAAGAAAAATAAATAAATAAAATAAAAATAATCTCTTGGGCTACATGGGTGGCTCACTTAAGTGTCCAACTCTTGATTTGGGCTCAGGTCATGATTTCAAGGTTGTGAGACTGAGCCCCCTGTCTGGCTCCACACCCTGTGGAGAGTCTGCTTGTGATTCCCTCTCTCCCTCTCCCCCTGTCCCTCCCCCTGCTCACACTCTAAAAATAAAAAATTTAATTAATTAATTAATTAATTTAAAAAAAACCTCTCTTCTACTCACCAAATTTGTTATAGTAACTGAGAATTTAATAGTAATAAAAGTTCTGAACTCTGTACCTATATAGATTTCTGAATATCTTTGACATTTCTCAGATTGTCACCTATTGTCACACTTGAAAAGGAGTGGGATCGATTACATTTCAGCAAGTTATCAATCTCACCAGGGATTTTTACCGGAAGGAGATTTTTTTAAATTGCTTAAAACCAAGGGCCTGACGGAGATGAGGCCTTCTCGTGTAGTACTCCTTTAATTCAAGTATAATGGGAATTTGTTGCTTTTAATCTCTACGAGCAAACTAGGCAGTTTCATGTAGCCTATTATGATGGCAATAAGCCATAATTTTGCTTTGCTCTGCCGGGCAAGCTTGGATTAGAGTGCCTCTAGGTGGCTCGATGCTGCTTCGTCTTTTTGCTATATGTGCCTCCTCTCCAGAGAGCCGGGGATAGATATATCCGAGCATTGAAAAGACAAAATCACTTACATTTGTCATTTTAGCATTTAGGCTCCTAGGATTGTCTACAGGATTCCCGATATAAAATGAAGACATCTCTGGGCAGGGGGGAGTAGAGGGATGTTTGCGCTTCCCCTAATGTATGCGGCATACACAGCAGTTCCCTCTTGGAGCCAATGCGGGGAGGAAGCGAGAGAACACCGCACGGGGCCCACTTGAGAAGTTTTCTCCAACGTGTCATTAAGGTGTTTCCAAGCATCTGTGTGGCTGCCATATGAACTGGATGGGAACACAAAGTAATCAATTTCAGTTGAGAGCACTAATTTATCACCTTGCCATCTTTTATTGCAGGGAAGAGAATCTCAATCTCTTATTCTCTAGCTTTTTCTCACCCTCTCTATTGTGCACACGTACACACACACCTACTTCCCATACACAGTCACAAACTTTACACTTACTCAACGCCCCCCCCTTTTTTAATTTTAAATATCAAACTGGAGAAATGCATCATATTTGTTGGCCTTCAGTTGGCTTGGATTTGGGATTAGGAATATAGTTGCTCACTCAACACCTCCCGTTCAAATATTGAGCATATTTTACATCATCTTCCTTTGACTCCTAAAATAAGTTTGAATATGATTACAATATTAATATACAACTGCTTCCCAAATGTGCTGTCAGTAGGCCAAGTATTTAGTTTCGGAGAGCTGAAAATCCCAAACGGAGGGAGCAGTTTAATCAAGTGGCTGGAATCTTAATTCCTTCAGTCAATATGGCTACAGAAGTCAAACTTTCGAAATGGAAACTGACACCTTGCAAACGTGCAGAAGGAAGCCCAGTCCGAGAGGCTGTAGGACTTAGTTTGTTAATCTCTTCACAGCAGCTAGAGGGTCTCACCATGAGCCATACCTGCAAATCATTAGGGGTGCCTGGCAGGGCAAGTTCAAGGCAGGATCCCAAAGAGACACAGAACAGGGGAAAAAAGGAACAGCACCGGAATGAGCACGATGAGATGGCAGTCATCCTCCAAAAATAAATTTGGCACATCTTACGAGGCTCCAAGGCTCAAAGCGAATGTTGAGTAATGTTTCTCAGCACACAGGAAGTTCAGATTTCTAGTTGGGATTTCTAAGAAGCCTAGAAAAGTAGCTGGGGTGTTTTATTGAGCCCCTACTTTTAACCTTCTTTTTTTTTTTGTTTGTTTGTTTTTTTGTTTTGTTTTTTGTTTTTTAAGATTTGGATTTTCTTTCTTTCTTTTCTTTTTTTAAGATTTTATTTATTTATTTGACAGACAGAGATCACAAGTAGGCAGAGAGGCAGGCAGAGATGGAGGAAGGGAAGCAGGCTCCCTGCTGAGCAGGGAGCCCAATGTGGGGCTCGATCCCAGGACCCTGGAATCATGACCTGAGCTGAAGGCAGAGGCCTTAACCCACTAAGCCACCCAGGTGCCGCTAAGATTTGGATTTTCTAGATTCAGCTTTGCATCTTGGCCCCCTGAACTTACTCATTATACCATAATGGAGGAGCTATTGTGATTTACCATAAGTATCTTCAGAGTGTGCTTTTTCTGGAAGTCTGGTATTTGTGTGTTGTTTATATTATGATATGCAGCACATCCCTCTCCCCACCAAAAATAAATAAATAAATAAATAAGTCTCTTTTGGCCCTTGGGGCCAAAGTTCACTTGTCCACCCCTGATGTGTTTTCCTTCAGAATCCCTATAAGAGCTCAGTGGTTTTTGTGTTTTTTTGTTGTTGTTGTTTTGTTTTTTTTTTTGTTTTTTTGTTTTTTCATAAAATCTAAAAGCCCACCACAAACATTTTTTTTCTTTTAACTCCATATATATATATATATATATATATATTTTTTTTTTTTTTTTTTTTCCACAAGGCCTGATGTTCTCCGTTACTCCCAATATTTCTCCCTAGACCCCAATTTCCTAACCAAAGCACATTACTGATCTGATGCTTTCAACAGCCTGGTACCAACCACATCAATAAACTAAAGATTATTGTGCTTTGTCAGGTTTTATTTTGTAACATTATGGGAAATTCTCCGCTGTCTTGGATGAGTGCATAAACTCTGATTGCTTGACAATTAACAGAGCTAGTAATAGAAAAGGCAATGCAATTTACCTTCGTACAAGGGATCTCAGTTAACAAAAATTAAACTATTGAACTCTCCTCTCCAAGAAAAGGGATGTTGCCTCATTATATTAAAAAGAAAGAGATTCCAGTTTGCAAGTGGGCCCTCAGTCTGGCTGGGTGAATTTATTGTTCAGATTATGTGTTTTTCTGACATGCATACAAAATTATAGCTTTTAAACTGGACCAAACTATCTCTTCATTAAATGAGTATTTCCCCCCTTTGGTACTATAACTCTAAGAGAGCGTTCTCGATAAATAACGTCGAGGGGGAGTATCTCAGTGTGCTCCGTGGTTTGGATGTTGAGGGTGTCCCTTATCTACAGGGCTGGAGTGCAGCTCCAGCTCTATCTCTTCCACTCTCCGTCTCTGTCTTTCTGTATCACAGCACTAAAGAAGAAAATATACAGTGTAATTAAATACAGAGCCATCACGCTAAAAGTGAGGAACTCCCACAGAGCAGAGTGCTGGGTTTTACAGACTCCCACGGAGACCATATGAAGCTTGCATTCAAAATGGCATCTGCAGCTTTGAGCCTGCCTTCTGCCCTTTCTGGGATTCTGCTTAGTTCAAAGAAATACTGTGTGTGCACAGAGACATCCAAAAGAACTTAACGAAGTTGCAAGGGAAGTCGAGGCTTTGCTTCCCTCTTCCTTGGGAATTTCTACCCCTAAAATCTCTGTGTCTCTGGGTCTCTGTTTCCGTCTCTTTTAAAGTTCCCGCATGCCCTCCTTGTGTTCTCAATTTGGACAGCTAAAATTGCTATGTGAATTATGAGCCACTGAGGCTTTAAACTACGTGAATGATGAACAACTGTTGGGCACTAAAAGAAGATTGTTACAGTTCTGGTTACCATGGAAAACACACAACATAATAAGACCAGTTTCTGCCTTCAAGAAGGGTATAATCTTGGGATCAGTGAACTGTGGCCCCAGGGTCAAATCCAGCCTGCCCTCTGTTTTCGTATCATCTGTGAACAAACAGTGGTCTTTACATTTTTCGATGGTTGAAAAATCAAAAGCATAATGTTGTCAATTTTATGTCATGTGAAAATGACATGAAATTTGAATTTCAGTGCTAATGAATAAAGTTTTATTGAAACACACTCTTTCTCATTCATGCCTTCGTGGTCTATACTGCTTTCACCCTATCGTGGAGGAGTTCAGTGGCTGTGAAAGAGACTGAATGGTCTGCAACGTCTAAAATATTTGCTGTATGGGGCACGTGGGTGACTCAGTCGGTTAAAGGTCTGCCTTTGGCTCAGGTCATGATACCAGGGTCCTGGGATCGAGTCCCGCATCTGGCTTCCTGCTCTTTGGGAAAACTGCTTCTCCCTCTCCCTCTGCCTCTTCCCCTGCTCATGCTCTCTCTCTCTCTAAAATAAATTAATAAAATATTTTTAAAAATAAATAAAACACAATATTTGCTTCCTGGCCCTTTACAGAAAGGGTTCAAAACATCTGTTATGAGCTATTGGACAACCACTTCTGATAATCATAAAATAATGAGTGAGCAAATAAATACAATATATTAATAATTGGTAAATGGGAACCTTGTGGGAAACTACCGTATTACCCCAGAAAGATAGATATCTCTGATAATTGCTTTGTTTGAAGAAGCCCTCAAGAGGCAAAAAAAGAACAAGAGCAGACTTTTAAGTTTTGAATGGAGACAGAGTAGTGGAAAGGACATTTCAGTTTGGATATACAAAGAGCAAAGATGGAATCTGACTTGGCAAGAGTGAGGCTCCAAGAAGAGATGTTTGTGATCTACAAGGAGAGAAAAAGTTTAGGTTATGTAAAATATCAAGGGGAAATGAGTTGTCATCTATTCTGATTTTGATATTTAGGAATAGGAAAAGAACCATTGAGAAGAGAAAATGTATAATTTAAGAGTAGAATCGAGATCCTGGTAAGACAGGCTGGGGAATGAAAGATCTGTGCTCAATGTCATCAAAACAGTGAATCTTTGCATCAAAAGGTGAAAAGTGACTGCCAAAAAGAAGTATCATGAGCAATAAGGATCGTGTTTATTGACAGTACACAGTAAGAAGGTGGTGGTGTCCTAAGGTAACAACCACAGAAGCATATCCAGAATTTTCCATATCTCATTTGGATCCCTTTTTCTGTAACTATTCTGTAATGGGATGTGGTGACTACTGTAATTTTAATTACACAATGAATTTCAAACAAATATCTAATGAAATCACGATGTATGAGAAAAACTGCCATGCTTAGTTTTATATATGGTCATTTCAACTTTAGAATAAAATACAGGATATAGGGGTAAAGAGCATTATGAGCTGTTTGCTGGGCAAGGCCTTCATATTATGGAACATTGATGGAGAATCATTTAAAACGTGATAGGCTTTGGGATTTAATTAGAAAGTAATGTAAAATAAAATGCTTAATTATGAAATTATAATACAGTTGCATTAAATTGGCTTGTCATGTGATTCAAAGCTATTTGTCTTGTTTCCCTTCTGTATTGGGGTTTGGACCACTTCAGGGACCATCTTGCTTTTAATTTACTCTCTGTTCACAGCATGCTATTTGACCTTATTTATGATATTATAGCATTATTTTGAAATAGTTTCCTCTTTCATTTATGGTTCTGGTAGGAAGGGTGCAAGAAAAGCATATAAGCTTTTATTGCCAGGTGTTTAAGATGCCTTGAATAATTCAGGAGAAATAACAGAGAAGTTATGAAAGCAGGGCTGGGGGGTGCTCAACCATGACAGAGTTGAAGGACAGAAAAGTTGTGCCTGAAAGACAACACTAGTTAAATAAGTGGACTTGAATTGCAAAGGACACTGAATATTATGTCTATTTAGATGTGTGTAGTGGGGTGAGGTCAAATCTTTTTTACATCAAATAGGTGTGACTTGGGTGTTTGCTGACTCACTTGTTAAACATTTAACTGAGCACATACTCTGTTCTCAGAACTGTGTCAAGCTCTAGGGACATAGAGGCAAGTGAGGCAGAAGTAGACCATAGTCTAGCAAGGAAGACAGGCAAGGAAACACATGATCAAATGAGTGAAAAGTGAATTGTTTGAAATATGCAGGGGACATTCAGAAAAAATATCCTCCAAACAAGACCCAGTGGCAGGAGTAGAGGTCAATGCAAAGACTTGGAGATGGGGATGGGAGTAAGAGAACATTGTCCCACTCTCTTCCCCATTTCCCAATCCTCTTGGAGGGTAGCAAGTAGTTTTCTGTGGCCTCAGTTCATAGTGTGAACTTTGGGGTGGGAGGCAGGGGTCAGCCATCCTCTGTCTTTACTTTCCTTATTTATTTATTTATTTATTTATTTAAGATCTATTTCTTTATTTGAGAGCAAGAGAGAGGATGGGAGTGGGGTGGGGGAAGGGGCAGAGGGAAAGAATCTCAAGTAGGATCCCCACTGATCATGGAGCCTGGCAACGTGGGACTTGATCTCACAACCCACCCAGACCTGAATCTAGGTGCTCAACCCAGAGAGTCAAATGCTCAACCAAGTCATCCTGGCACCCCTACTTCTGTCTGGCTCTGCCTCTCTCTCTCTGCTAAAATATAACTGTAAAAAACAGTGATGTCATTGAGGTAGGTGGAGCTTTTAATACCATTCTTGGAGATTTATAAAAGTACTTGAGACTGGACTCTACCCTCTAGACAAACAGTAATATGTTTAAAGAATGAACCATCATCTGTGAAAAAAAAGTAAATAGAGACATTATTTTAAAAAATAGATCATAAGTGTCCCATTTCAATGTGTAAGAATACTCTTTAGTTTTGCTATCACGAATATTTAGCTGTGACACTTTCTGCTAAAATAAAAAGATCTTCAATTGGTTCTTAATTCACCAATGCAATCCAGTGTGACCTGGTCAAGCTAATGCAGCAGCCATATTTGAATAGTGAGCTTTGAAGCTGTATAATGGTTCTCAAAGATAGATAATGATGAATGTTATGGATTTTGTGCATTGGGGTTTAAGATTGCCCTGGGCTGCCCTGAGCCTCCTCACACATACAAATAGTACAAAGAGTTTAAGATGTGGGGTGGGGGGAGGGGCACCGGGCCCAACTGGTGAAAAGCTTTCCTCTTCTGGGGAAGAACAAACCTCTATCAGATGTGTTGAAATCTCCTACTTGACCCTTGTTTAACCTTCAGCCCAAAACGCACAAAGAAAGATAGAGCTAATCCCAGAAACCAGGTTTAAACAAACAGGCCAATAGTCTACCACGTCTTTAAGAAGTCTGATTTTCCCACTTTTCCTCACACATGGGCTGTTTGGGGAATAAGAAGCCCCTAACTCTGAGGTACGTAATGAAGCCCTTGTGGGGAGGTCGTAAAACTCGCCACAGCTCTTCCACCACTGGCGTCCAGAATCCCTGGTTTCCTGCTGCCAGACTTTTCCTAAGCAAGGCAGCATGATTCTGCCATCTTCGTAGATGGTCATGATAGATAAGAGTTTTTAAATTCCTGGCAACAGTATCCTGCACAATTACCTTAAAGCATCCCCTTTTATTTACTGGGGAACTTCTTTTCATTGCTTGAGGTAGATATATATATATATATTTTTTTTTTCCCCCCAAATTTACCCTGGCTGTTCTTCCGTAGAGCTAATTGATAGCCCTTCTTGTTTTAAGCTCCTTTCATGTGAAAGCTGGCGATTTCTGGTCGGTAAAGAAAAAGATTGTGAGCCACTTCCTACTCAGGATGAGCTCCTTATTAAGATAAAAGTTTAGCTGTTGTTTATGCTATAACAAAATATGTAGAAAACTGAATATTCTGATTACATTTGGAAGATATTAAATGAGAGTTATAAAAATTAATTGGAAAATTATCCCTTAGATCTACAAATAGACATACTTTGGATATTATACATGTTTGGATATAAGCAGTATATTGACTGGGCTGGCAAATGAAATCTATAGGTGCGTTCACCAAAAAAAATCCATAGACCAACATGCCTCTTCACACTTATGCCAAGTTTTGCACACATCAAATCCTTTTGATTTTATGATGACTTTTAATTACATGTATTTGTCCGTGTGTGTGTATTTATTTTCAGGCCTTCTCATAAGGGGAACCTGAATCAGCAGACTCTGAATTCTGCATTTGTTTATGTAAGTCCAATCTATGAAAGAACTCTTTCTTTTTTTTTTAAATTTTATTTATTTATTTGACAGACAGATTACAAATAGTCGGAGAGGCAGGCAGAAGGACAGGAGGAAGCAGGCTCCCTGCTGAGCAGAGAGTCTGATGCAGGGCTAGATTCCAGGACCCTGAGATCATGACCCGAGCTGAAGGCAGAGGCTTTAACCCGGTGAGCCACCCAGGCTCAGTATGAAAGAACTCTTGGTTGTGAAAGGCTAAGTAGTTTTTGTTTGTTTGTTTGTTTTGTTTGTTTGTTTATCAATGAGGATAGGACAGAGATGCAAACACTTTGGAATTGATTTTAAAGAATTGATTTAAATGTACTTGATCTGGGTTATCAAAGGTTCATTCATTTCCCTTACAGCGCTGACACAGAAAAGGCACAGAAAAGAGCCTGGGTTTCTTTGAGGATGTGAATGGAAGACACAAGACTAGCAAAATGCCATTGGGGAGGATCCAGGAGGCTGAAGGTGTGAACTGAGTGGGATACACATCATGGGAATAATCCAGGAAACCATCACATTTCAGTATCCTTGACCCCCAGCCTCTCATTTTTTATTCTGTACAAAACAAACACAGAAACAGTAAGTACTAGGAAGTACTGATCTCATATAGGGGCTGAACTGAAAAAGACTGCACGATTTCTGATTATCAATATAGTCCTTCTAGAACATGAAGTTGTAATTCCATTTTTTAAAAAAATCTGCTACCCAATGACTTTAGCCCACCATAACCACCAGGGATGAGTCTGAGGTCTGCTGTTGATCCATTGTCATGCTTTTACAAGTAATCTCCCTTTCTCTTCATCCTTGAGATTTTTTTGAAGTCAGTCCAAAAATATCTGGGTGTGGACTTAATTAAATGTAGCCTAATTAGTAATTAGTGGTACTTTTAAGTATTTCAGTTCTACTTTCTAAAAGATTTTCATCTTTTATTTCCTTGAACACTGACTTTCCATTCTCTCTTCGGTTTCCATTTCTGCAACTCCTCTCAAATGCAAAGTAGACTTCCCCTTTCCAGCCCCAAAGTCTTTTAGTCCTTCGTCCACAGTTTTTAATCACTTTATGGCCCTGTGATATTTTTCTATTTTCCAATTCTTTAATTTTCTTTTCTATAGTATCTAACCTACTGTTCTAACCATCTTTGGATATTTCTTCTCTTACAAGGGCTTTGTGAGATTAACAACTCTTGTTAAGAATGTGTGTGTGTGTGTGTGTGTGTGTGTGTGTGTGTGTGTGTATTCAATGGTGTGCTAAGCATTTGGAATAGTTTTTGTGTTGTATTAGACTTCTTTGGTTTGTATTCTCTTCACCTTTGCGCATTCATGTTGATTATTTCTTCTCTCTATTAGTCATATAACACTTCATTTTTACCTATATAAATTGGCTCCATTTAAGGTAACCTGTAAGTTTTTTATAATTTTTTTTAAGATTTTATTTTTATGTACTCTCTACACCCACCACAGGGCTCAAACTCACAACCCTGAAATCAAGGGTTGCTTGCTTTACAGACTGAGCCAGCCAGGTGCCCCAGTTACCAGTATATATGTTGAAGTATTGTAATAAGTTATAAAATTTTGAATCTGAAAGCAATGGGTCTCTTCATCCCATCTGATATTTTCAGGCAAAGATCTGTATATTGGTGAGGCAAATTTACACTCTTTGATGGTTATTCTTTCATTTGACTACTCCCCTTGGAAATTTACAGTCTAGCCATTCTAATTCTGTGGATTTTTCCCTTCTTACTCCAGTCTTGGGATTTCGGGAGTCCATCTAGCTTATAGGGACACAGTATAGTTGATTTTCTCACTGCATATGAAGATATCACATGTAGAAATATGTTGTTGACTTTAGTAACTTTCACGGCTGGTAGTGGTTTGACATGTGAACTAAAACCCGGTTATTTGTCCTCCAGTCTCTTCTCTTGCTAATAAACTGCTATCAGACGTGTGATATCCATGTGTTATGGTGAATAGCACTCCAAGCCTTTCGGGGAAATGTCAGGGGAAGTTCAGAGCTAACGACTGTTTTTTTCTGTGTAAATTGTCAATGGATAAAATGCTATCTGTAGCTCTGTAGTACTCTTGTATGAAATTTAGTTCAAGCAATTATAAAGATTCTGAACTAGTAGAAAATTCTTGAGGGTATGTCTTTAACATTGTGATTCTAAAAGTTCTTATTAATTCAACTAATAACTATTTATTAAACAACACTATGTACTGGTTACTATCTGTTTTCCTCTGAGTTCCCTAGGAGACAAAGTCTTAGAAAATAATTTATGTGCTACCTTTTTTTTTTTTTAATTAAGAAGGACAATCCTAGAAAGAAAAGGGTAAGGAGGAGAAAAGGGAAGAGCCCATATGAGGGTCTCTTACTAAGGCAGCTACTGTGCTCTAACATTCTTGCGTAACTGTTTTCCAAGAGATCATTTAAATGACCTACCTCATGACAGTCCATTCTGGAGGAGGAATCAATAAGACTTTATCCTTGGTCTGGTTCCTTCTTGGTCAAAGGTTTGCCACACACAGCACTGACTTCTCTGTGTCTCTGGATTACACATGACCCAAACTCAACTGAAGCCTTGGAAAAGGATGGAGAAATGATGTGTGCTCTGGGGTTGTGCCCCTGAGACACTGGGTGGAGTCCTTGCAGAGCTGGTTTTTCCAGTGATAGCTGAAATCAGAAACAAGAGCCAAAGGTCCTGGACACAGGTTAGGCTGATAAGATCTGACACATATGCTAAGAAAATCACAAAGGGGTTTTCTCCTTCCAAGGACAGTAACGATTCAATGAGTATCATGCCACCTCCAACAACAAAAAAATCAAAATCCCTGTATATGTTTCAGCACAGTGATGCCATGAGACTAAATATGAGGCAAATTAATGCAGTATATTGAAAGGAGAGAAAATGATAGCTAAGCGAAGTTACATTGTCAAAAAGAGATTAGATAGGGAGCACCTGGAGGGCTCAGTGAGTTGGGCCTCTGCCTTCGGCTCAGGTCATGATCTCAGGGTCCTGGGATTGAGCCCCGCATCAGGCTCTCTGCTCAGCAGGGAGCCTGCTTCCCCCTAATTCTCTCTGCCTGCCTCTCTGACTACTTGTGATCTCTGTCAAATAAATAAATAAAATCTTTTAAAAAAGAGAGAGAGATTAGAAAGAGGATAGACAGAAGAGCATTTTAGGGAGAGGGAATAGAATGTACAAAATTACAGATAAAAGTGGTCATAATGGGGGAGAGATGCAGACGACAATAGCTCCGTCCAAAGGGTCTGGACAGTATGTATGGCATAAGAAAACATTTCTACTTGTAAGCAAAATTTTGTATTGCAAAAGAGGTATACCAAAAGCATTCTGTAGTTATAACCTGTATGTATGTTATCTATTGGAGAAAGAAAAGAGCTGTATTTGAAAGAGGGAGAGGGGATAGCTCATTGTCTATATCCAGGATCCTTCAAATATTCTTATTGTAATATAATAACAATAATTCATAAGGATGATAGACAACCATTTGTATTTGCAGAAAAAGAGTAATTGTTGCTCATTTTCTTCTGGTAGTGCCATTATTGAATTAATCACACCCTTGATGACTCACGGAAGCAGTGTTAAGCTATTGTAGGTATCCCTGGTCTTTGCAGCTGTTTGAGATTGTTTTTATTATGAAGTTTTATAGCCTTATAGCAATCAAATTAAAGAAGTGATAGACGATGGGAAAAAGCTCACTTTTCTGACTGTTTCTTTAAAAAAATGTGTCCTTTCTGGTGCATGTATGAGTTTAAAATATGTATCCATGTATTATTGTTATTCTTGATCAAGGACCAATGGCTTTTGAAATAAATTCCTAAGCAAGACAGGCAGAGAAAAAAGAATAGAACTTCTTCTCTCCGATTTTGGTGGATTGAAGCCAGGGACATAATGACAATTTAATGTGCTTCATCGTGTCACGTAGAAATAGAAAAGCCATTAATGTGAAAAGAGAAGGAATCTCCCGTGGAAGGTTAGGGAATTAGAAAATGTATGTTCCTTAGTCATTGAAATCTTACTGGTTGGTTTGGTAGTTTGCTGTTTAGCATAGAAATCCAATGTGACAACTTCAAATAGTTTAGAAATTTGGTGTAAGTATCCTGTTCTAGAAGTGATTTGTTCAGTCCATTTATTCCTACAATGCGGCTAAACTAATTCTACAGAACAAACTCCCTTCAGTGATTTCCAATTCTCTGAATGACCCCCAAATTCCTTATTATGATGATTACAACATGACTTTGTAAAATGGACCTCGCCGTTCTACATCGGCAACATGCCACGTCTTTGAAAAAATATTAAGAACTAATGTCATGCTTTGTGGATCCACTTTGGTGACAGTCTCAAAATAGTGGTAACGTTTTCATCGTTGATTACGAATTTGGCAAAGTAACCTGATCTTTTGTTCATCCACTGGGTATTAATGCATAGCAAACGGCATAATTCTATTAGTGAAAATTCCATAAGTCCCAGCATGTCTTTCCACAGTGGCAAACACACTGTGGCTATTATGGGCAAAACTGTGAGATTCCTTAGCTGACGCTAGCATAATGTCTGATGACATCAGGGGGTTTTTAACCAGCGCTGTTGTTACAAATTGACAGCATTTCAATGGCAAGTAAGAACAAGAGAGCTCTGCCCAGTAGTGTTTTCCTATATCCAGAAGAGCTGTTATGTTAGCGCAGCTCATCATTACATGGATTTAGATGGAAAATGAATCCTATTTTGTCCCTTGAAATATAATTACATGACCACACTGTAATATGTCTACCATATGAGGCAGCTGCTAGTCCCTCCCTAACCAGCATTATAAAGCTGTTCTACTCTACCGGCTAAACATATTCATTCTCATTCTGCGTTGAGTACCTCAAAAAACTGAAGCTGCTGATGACAGAGGTTGCTCCTTGAACTATCTTTGGGACTTGTTGGGAGGCTAATTCTGAGCCGACTGAGAAAGATAGATCCGTGTACATGGACAGATCAAAGAATGATGTTTACTCAAGTTGGGTGGGAGAGTATTGATCTAGGTCTGGTGTCCAAGTGGTTTTTCTCATAGTGTGCTCTTGAATTCGACTTAGCCCTCTGGGACAGACTGCACTGGAAACCAGGGAGCTGGGTCAGGGACGAGACCTTCTCTGCTAAGCCAAGTGCAAGATCAAGAGAGACGAGCGCCCCCTGCAGGCAGGCAGGGAAGGAGCTGAGCCAGAAGGGTTCAGTCCCTTCTACCCAACTCAGCAGATTTATAACCATGATTCATCCCTCAGGAAGAGGAAGCAAGAAGTGGACTGATGGTTTTTCACTGGGCCTCTCTCCCGGGGGCGGGAGACAAGACCCTTTTCCCCTGCTGACAACACCCAGGGAGTCAGAGAAGACTCCTTAAAGTCTTTCTGTACTTCTTACAAACGGTGCCATGCTACACAAACATGACTGAGGGCAAGATGCATGAGTTATGGGCCATTTAGGCAGGGCGGTTTTTAACACCCTGTCTTGTAATTCCAGGAATGCTTGAAAAGCATTTCCCTTTTCACTCCGTCCAGTCAACAGCTCCCTGTTGCTCTCTGGATAAAATCAAAACCTGTGGGCATTAAATCCAGTGCCCTCTGGCAGCTGGCCTGCTTAACCTCATCTACTTGTCTCTTCTGTTCCCATTTGTACCCTAACATCCAGTCCTACTGGATGGTTGCCCGGTCCAGGGACAGGCCACACTGTGTTTCTGGGGAAGCTTTGCACTGACTACTTCCTCTGCCTTTGTTTGACTGAAATGAAATTACTGCCATTAATATGCCCATTTTGTAGATAAGGAATCTGATGTTTGATTACAAGAATTGTTCAAGGTCACACAGTAGGTGCTAGAGTTGAGAATTAAACCCATTTGTATCACTCCAGAGACCAAGTTTTTTATCTCTGGGCTACAGCCTCTGAATTTAAAGCAGCTTTAATGTGTCCTGGAACGCGGGCACTTAATAAATATTTGTCTACCCATCACCAAAATATAAATTTTAGTGATTTATAAATAGGTGTTTAATCTGTTCCCATTGTCAAATATTTCAAATTTTATATAAAAAGTCGAATAGGAGCTCACTTTAAGTTTCTACTATTGGAGTTTTAGTAACTTTTGTCATCTTCCAGATTGTCTGAAATTTTGTGAACAATGGTAGAAACATCCCACAGTTTCTGTGAATCTTATGCCAGCTCGGAGAAACTGATAATAGTTTGAACAAGCACAAAGTTTTAAATAATTTGGTTTACTTTCTCCTAACATAGAGACCTTTTTTTTTTTTAGCAAATATGTTCTTAGTGAATCAAGAGTACCTGCATTGTCTCTAAGAATTCCACTCCATACATGATATCATTTAAGTAATACAACTGCCAGGAAATATAAACTGATAAAACTAATTCAATAGAACTAATCAATGTTATTGTATTTTTAAATAGAAGTTATTCAATTAATTTTATTATTAAATCATGTTCTATTGTAAAAATTTTGGAAAATACCTAGAAAATATCAAAGAAAAAAATATCCACAATCATAGTACCCACAGATGACTTTGACCGATATGTTGGTATCAATCTTTTAAATTTTATTTATTTATTTAGCCTTTGTATTATCATGAATACCGTACTGTATTTAGAACTTTGAATTCTGCTTAATCACTTACCAATTTATCCATTTCCCTGTGACTACAAGCAATTCATAAGAGAAATCGAATTCATTGCTCCTCTCTGAGGATACTTCCTAATTTACTAACCATTTCCCTGTTGGATATTTTCTTATACCCTGATTTTTGCTGTTATCAGTAACATGATGTTGATCACAATTGGGCATCAGGCATAACACTTTATTTCTTTGTCTCAGATAACTTCCTTGGTCTGTGTCCTAAAAACTGAAATTATTGGATCAATGGGCATCCTATTTTAAAGGCTCCTGACCCAGATTGCCAGACTGCTTTATAAAAACAAAAACAAAAAAGCAACAATAACAAAACAGGTGTCAGTTTATATTCATATTAGTTATTTGCCTCCTTTATTTAGTCTCTAAGTTATGTTTCCTAAGTCTGGAATTAACACAACAACAACAACAACAACAACAAAACCACTGATTACAGAAGTTGCAGTGTGCCATCTTGTAGAGGAACTCAATCAAGTTTCTACACAGGGTCCTCTGTCTGTGTATCCTCTTCATTCATCCTCACGTTGCCTTTGCTTGGGTTTCCAGGCTGATGTATGGGAACGCTTGATTTGAACCTCTCTGTCACTAGGCTCTTAAGTAAGACCAGCCTCTGTTGGCTCAGCTTAAACCGCCAAGCACGGAAGGAAGGAAAGAGAGTTAAGTGGGCGCCTCTTTTTTTTAAAGATTTTATTTATTTATTTGTCAGAGAGAGAGAGCGAGCACAGGCAGACAGAATGGCAGGCAGAGACAGAGAGAGAAGCAGGCTCCCTGCCGAGCAAGGAGCCCGATATGGGACTCGATCCCAGGATGCTGGGATCATGACCTGAGCCGAAGGCAGCCACTTAACCAACTGAGCCACCCAGGCGTCCCAAGTGGGCGCCTCTTGTCAATCATTTTATTCTTTATTTTCCGCTCTCTCTCTCAAGGTTTCCTGCTCCACGCACTCCCCATTAGTGACCGTCATTGCCAAACTCCTCCAGGAGCAGAGGAAAAAAAAACAAAAAACACACAAAACAAAAAACATAGATCAAAAGGGTAGGGGTGTGCGTGTGGAGGAGTGGAAAGATTGATATAACAGATATGGCACAGAAATTATTTAACCTGAGGCTAAGTGTGTGTTCACTTGGAAACTGTCTAAAATATAGAATTAGGGGCGCCTGGGTGGCTCAGTGGGTTAAGCCGCTGCCTTCGGCTCAGGTCATGATCTCAGAGTCCTGGGATCGAGCCCCGCATCGGGCTCTCTGCTCTCTAGGGGAGCCTGCTTCCTCCTCTCTCTCTGCCTGCCTCTCTGCCTGCTTGTGATCTCTCTGTCAAATAAATAAATAAAATCTTAAAAAAAAAAAAATAAAATAAAAATAAAAATAAAAAATAAAAAATAAAATATAGAATTAGGGTGTGGGTCTTAGGAAACAATACTAGTTTCATACATTTGCCTTTCTATAAAGTCTCTTCCCCAAATCGGTTCTATTTCTGAGATGGATCACTGACCCAAGTTTGAATAATTATCTGTGCAGTAGAAACAGGACTGTTTGGAGATCTGAGTGGACGAGTTACAAAAGGACAGTTGACAGTATGTACACATTCACTGGTAAAGACACATGATGAACCTACTGGTTAGGAGATTTTGACTTGCTGACCTTCAGCTATGAAATAAACTTAAGTTCCCCTTACATTTGGCATCTAAACTTAGTATCTACAGTCTGTCACTGTTGACTTTTTGTTGTATAATATTAAAACAATTGTACTTCTAGTTCTCTATACATTTTTATTTTTCCTAATCTCCCTTAGAATAATAATACTTTACCTAATTAGCTGCATTCATAACACATTTAAAAAACTTCATGTCACCAAGACATTTCTGTGACTTTTAGGTGTGAGTGAAATCTTTCTGATATTTTGAAATCTGGATGCTCACGCCCTGAGCTGTTTTTCCTAGGAGTCCCTATCCCTTGTACTGTATTGTTTTCTTCTATCTTCAGGTATGGTTAAGGACTGTCTAAATGTTATATTTTATTTTTATTTCCCAAAAGAAATGATAATTTAAATGTGAGTCCACCTGTAGTTTCAAAGGAAAATGGCAGTCCAGCTATATAAAATAAAAACAAAAATATGTATGGTAGATCATACACACATACACAGCAATTTAAACATCGAAGTGTTTCTTTTTTTTTTTTTTTTCCCCACTTTTGAGAAAGAGAGAGGCAGGGGGAGGGGCAGAGGAAGAGGGAGAGATAGAATCTTAAGCAAGCTCCACATCCAGCACTGAGCCTGATGTGGGTTCGATCTCATGATCCTGAGATCATAACCTGAGCCAAAGTCAAGTCAGATGTTTAACTGGCCGAGCCACCCAGGCGCCCCATGGCAGTATGTTTCTTAACTGGAACAAGGACTTTACCACGGGCTAGACAACCTTAACCCCACCACACTTTTTGGAGGGCATGGTTTATATCTCTAGGAACAAGTAAATTAGATATTCATGGCCTATTGACTATGTCACCTCTGTTTTTGTTTTTGTTTTGTTTTTCCATGTACACAGACTAAATTAGTGTCCCAAAACATGAATATTTTAGAACTTTGCCAAGACCTCTGTGTCAGGGGAGTGAGGGTTCCATGATTCCCTATGCTGCAGAAGTGGAGCGCTCCCTGTTTTATTTTTATAAGATGGCTGAATAGCAATGGTTTGACCAAACAGTCACAGATAAAATGGATATCAGAATGCCCCCAGCTAAACTTTCAAAAAAATATTTAAAAGTTAATAAGGCTAATCCTTCTGAGGCTAGGAGTAATAAAGTTAATTGACCACATGTTGCCTGAAAAATACTCTTCTTTGTCTTGGACAGGGGACTGGGGATAAGGCAAACATTACCAAGTCCCATGTGTGTCACAGGAGGCCTCCCTGAGCAAATCCTCTTCTAACTCGGAATATCACCTTCTATCACTCCCTCCAATGTGTCCCCAGGCCCTGGGAACTGTGCTTTCCCCAGAGTGATTCATGGTTATTCTGTTTTGTATCCCTTGCCTTGCCTAATCCTTCTCTGCCATATAAACCCTTCCCTAAATTCCTGCTCTTCCTCCAGGACCAAACTCAGAAGTCAGCTGGGTCTTCTCTCCAGGCAATCTGCAGCTCTGTCCTTTGAGATACCAACAGCACTATCTACTGTATCGCAAATATTTGTTTACGTGTCAGTGAAACTCAAAGGTCTTCGATTAGAAGCTCATAATAAAAACAATCATGTTTACCTCTTCCTTCCCCTAATACCTAACAGTAGGTCTGGAAGGGAATAGCTAATAAATAAATGTTGGCTGAATGAGTGGCTTTGGGTCAACCATAGTATCCCTCAAAGATTATTAAGATAGTACTAACAAAGAGAGAACTAATACTATTTCACCAGTTTTAGAAGCTGGGAGCTTGGGGTCCTACCTGTGTTTTAATTCACATATGATCAGGGGTTATGCATTCATCCCACTGAAGACTGGGCTTTTTTTCACAATTACTTTTTTTTTTTTTCTATAAAGGTAAATCCATTTTGGAGGTGACAGCTGTAATGATGCTGAAGAAATGAGGGAAACCCTGAATAGTTGTATTATTCAAATGATAGAAAATCATACAAGCAAAGTCGGTGTACATGTGTTGGTTAAGAGAGGGAGTCCCAGGGCGCCTGGGTGGCTCAGTTGGTTGGACGACAGCCTTCAGCTCAGGTCATGATCCTGGAGTCCCGGGATCAAGTCCTACCTGCATCAGGCTCCCAGCTCCACCGTGAGTCTGCTTTTCTCTCTGACCTTCTCCTCACTCATGCTCTCTCTCACTATCTCTCTCTCTCTCTCAAATAAATAAATAAGTATCTTAAAAAAAAAAAAAAAAGGAGTTCCCTAAGTTTGAGTTGAAGTGAGAAAAGAATTGAGAAAAAAAAAAAAAAGTTAAGTAGAAATTCAGTGGAAAGACAGACATAAGTCTTCATGTTATAATTTCCAACATCTTCCATCCCTCTTCCTTTTGATCTCAAAAATCCTGTTGGTAGTATTTAGTCCCAAATTTCCAAGCCTTGGATTTCTCCTTCAGCGCGATGTTATCAGCTGGAAGGGAAAGCTGGCAACGAAACTGTTATGTTAAGCACTTTTCCACAGGAACTTATTGCTTTAATAAGTTGGGAAAAGCTCTTAAGGAAAAAAATATAGTCATTGAAGATTCATTAGAGGGGGAAAAAAACAAAACAAAACAAAACAAAACAAAACAAAACAAAACACAATACTTGATCTTCCATTAAATCCGCACGTCCTTTACCATGGAAAAGCCACACAGAGCCTGAGATCTTAGCAAAGAGTAGAAGTTAAATACCTACTCCTCACTGGGGGGGGCAGAGAGGAGGGGCCGGGGGCATTCTCCACCATGGCGGAGAACAGCCCGCAGTTCCTCTAGTGCCCCAGTGGACTGGGGATTCCAAGATAAACAACGCCTCGCACAGGTAAGCACTCAATAAATATTTTTTGAAGGGACGGATGAACGTCAGAAAATATGTTAATGCTCTTTGATGACTATATTCCCCCAGTGTAGATCAAATTCTCACCTTCCACCAGCGTGTGGGAAATAAATAACAATCACTTCCTAGCCAAGAGGATTTGCATGTCAGTGTAATCTACGGCCCCCGAACCTCTTTAGAAGTTAATGTTTATTCTAATAGTCTTAGAGTCATTAACCAATTCTGAAAGCAATATACAACAGTACAGTAAACATGCTTTATGGCCTCCGTGGAAAGATACGATCTTTTCTCTGACATGATTTTTCTTTTTCTTTTTTTTTTCTGGTTAACCTCACTGATGAAAACTTAGGCTTTTTGAAAATCCTTGTGACTTAGTTCAGCTTAGGGTTTAAAAAAAAATAACACCGTGAGTATTATAAAATAATAATACTCTGAGTCATGTGGGTACCCCATGCAAGGGAGAGGAGACGGTCCACTTTCCCAGCAGCGAGCCTCCCTCTGGGCTTCCTGATTTCCTGGCACATCCCTCCTCTGTCCCATAAAACCCCACCCTGAGAGAGAGGGAGATAGAGGGCCTGGTGATTTTTTTTTTCCCCCCCCTGGGGAGGTTACGAAGTTTGGTTCCTTTTGCCTGAGGTGGTTTTAAAGTTTCAGCCCAGGGTAGTGACCAAGGTCAGGAGAAGGAGAGGGGATGGACTTTCCCAATTTGTATTGTGTCTGTGACTAAAACCCGAAAACATTCTGAGGTTCAAAGCAATCACCCCCTCACCCTACAATCTCTCTGGATGATTGAAAATGGCTTAAGCAAGTACATAGGGGTTTAAAGAGCCACTCAAAATGACTGAAAAGCAGGCCTGTCCACAGAGAAGCCGTGTCACTCTGTTGACAAATAAGCATGGGCAGAGCCTGCGGTGGGCTTCCCGGGGGCTCGCAGGCAGGGAGAGAGGGAGCCTCCGTGAGTGTGGGAATAATAAGGGGAGCATCCTCCCCATTCGTACTATTATATAAATGTTATATTTGTTAGGCTAGCTCCCTCCCCGACCACCCCCCAAGCAGTTCATAGACAATAAAACACCAGGAATCCCTGAAGAGTGGTAAAATGCTGACATGATTTAAGAAGGAAGACTCTGATAAGAAGATAAAAATCTAATAAACAGAGTCTGGAGAACCTTGGTGCGTCTCAGGCGCTTGCCAGTGTAAGCAAAACCCTCCCAAGGAAAACAAAAGGAGCCTTAATCGTAAGGACATTCCACTCACAGACCATCTGAAGGAGAAAGTTAAGGCCATGACCTTTGCAGGCTGCAGTTATGAGCACTCTGACAAGAAAATATTTGATTTGGTTCAAGAAGCAAAATCAGTCACTGGATTTTTTAATATCTTTTTTTTTTCTCTGATAAAATAAAATAATGTATTTTGTTTGCGCTGGAAAGTGAGTTGTGTGGATGCGGTTAAGCGTTTCTCCCACCTGGGTAGTTTTTCTGTTTAACTTGGTCCTCATTTCTTCTTGGATTTTAATCAACCCCAGGAAAAGGTGGCTTCACAGGCCCATTGATTTCCCTTTTTTTAATTAACAAAAGGCTCCTGAAGGCTAATCTCAAATTTCTCACATGAATCCGCAAATATGTGAAGACGTCCATTCTCTACAAGAACCAGGGTTGGGAGAGTCAGCGAAGCTGTGAGTTTATTGCTGACGATTTAGGAAGTACTCAGGAGTTTATCTGTGTCTCTGAAATCTAGAACAGAGAGTTTTATAGCAAAATGCTTACCTGCTGCTGAGACCCTCCCCCCCTCCAACTCCAAACAAAACGTCCAAAAACGGTTGCAGTTCTGAGCAATTTTACTCCAACAGCGATAAAACGTGTCACAAGAAATATTTCTGTAGTTATCTACGAGGAGAAAACTCGTGGAGATTTTCAAGGGCTCTCTGAGTACATTTATAGGAGCTTCGATGTTTGCTGATACTAGTTTATATTAAGATTAGTTTAATTTTAAGATTCAAGGCTTTCTTTTTTTGCTGTTACAAGTGAGGACTGCATTTATGCTCATCAGGTATAATTAGTTGATTTTTTTTTAATATTTACCTCCCCCCCTCCCCAAAGAGGCATAGCAAGGGGACAGAAATGCAAGTGGGCATGATCTGGAGGAAATAGAGAAGAAATGAGACCAGGAGCGCAGAAGGGAAAGCAGAATGATCTGGAATAAAAGAAAGACTGTGAGCCATGGAGGAAAGGCTAAAAAAGAAGAGGCTCCGTTCCTGGTTGCTTGATCCACTGGGCAGGTGGCGGGAAGTGAGGCTGGGGACGCCTAGAGCAAGCCTAGGGAATCATGCTAAGCACGTTGGGCTCCAAGGCTCTTCCAGGCTATTTGGTGGTCAAAAGTCCACAGGGAGACAGGTGAGGGGACAGGGGAGGGGAAGCACTGAGAAGGCAGGGAGCAGGTCAGAGCACAGCCTTGGGCTAGGCAGCAACTACCCCTGTTGTATTCATTTAGAACCCTGAGGGGTAGAGTCAGTTTCCTTCTGGACACATCTACATTGAGAATTTTAGAGCTCTATGGGAGCATGCTAGGAAAAAACTGGAGACAGGGAGGTGTGGGCGTTACTTTGCTATAAGATGAGAACTTTGCTCTTTGCAGAAGCCTGTTTCCTAATAACAAACATACTTATCTTTTAAATTTAAAATTTTTTTTTCCTTTTTTAATTTTTTATTTTATTTTTATTTTTTATTGTGTTATGTTAGTCACCATACATCATTAGTTTTTGACGTAGTGTTCCAAGATTCATTGTTTACGTGTAATACCCTGTGCTCCATGCAATATGTGCCCTCCTTAATACCCACCACCAGGTTCACCCATCCCCCATCCCCCTCCCCTCTAAAACACTCAGTTTGTTTCTCAGAGTCCACAGTCTCTCATGGTTGGTTCTCCCCCTTCGATTTTCCCCTCTTCACTTTTCCTTTCCTTCTCCTAATGTCCTCCATGTTATTCTTTATGTTCCACAAGTAAGTGAAACATATTAAAAGTAGGTTTTTTGTTTTTCGTTTTTTGTTTTTTCATGACCATATACATTTCAAATTGAGGTGCAGATGCACCAACTCTGTACTCAATCTGAGAACATTAGTTACAAAATTGTTTCCTTTGGGCTTTGGAATAGTCTATCCATGTTGATGTCTTCACCAGAAGACCACCACTTGATTTGGTAACATATAGACATGGCTGCAAATTTCTGATACTTGGTATCACGCCATCTTTGAGCATGAATGCAGGAGGTCAAAATTACCTCTGATAAATTTGTCAGTAAAAACCACAGTGAAATTAAAGAAAATTAAGTTCTATAAAAGTAAACAACTCTGAACCTTGACATCAGAAAGATGTTAATGGCTTGTCGTTATTCAGATGTAGGTAGTTTATACTTGGGTTTCTTTGAGCTAATGTTATCTTCCTGCATAATAACATTTAGTTTTTAAAACCATGTAATCATAAATATGCTGTTTGGACAACCTATTTTATTTACAAAGCATATTAAAAGCATGAACCTTGGAGTCAGGCAACCTGGGTTCAAATCTGGACACCATGATGTACCAGTGGTATGATCTTGAGCAAATTTACTTAACCTCTTGAGAATCAAGTCCCTTATTTATAAAATGGGATAAAAATAATACTTATCTCATGAGAATTAAATGAGTTAGTTTATGTAAAGTACTGAAAACATAGTAACAAATGGCTATTATTGTTTTTTTAATTATAAAAGGAATATGTGCATGTCAAAATTTTAGGATGCATAAATGTTTTTAAAAAGGGAAAAAATGATATTTTCATCTTAACAGCTGGGAATGATCACTGCTTGTCCTAGTTCTTATTCTTTGTGGGTGTCTGTTTTTTTACAAAATTGGACTTACAGTGTATGGATGGATTTATTTCTTTCTTTTATCTTTTTCTCACTAAAGATCATAACTAGATAGATAATTTAATATTCTCTCACATGGATGTAACAAAGTTTAACCAAACCCACTAGATGGTTCCTTGCTTTATAAAGCTATGCCATGATAAACACAGCTGAACTAGACATCTTTCTGTATGATCTTAGTCCTGTTTTTCTTATACACTTTGGGTGATTAAGAAGAAACATTGTATTACTCTGTGGGGAATGCCAAGATATAAGGAAATAATCATTAAATAGTTTCAAATTTGGAATCAGGGACACAGCAAAAGTTGAACTCCATGAGGTCCCTATTAAAATTCAAGAGTATTAATATATCTATCCCTTCTTCTTCATCTCTCTCTGTGTAATTTCTCCTCTGGATTTCTTGAAATCTACCATTTAAATGTTTGAAAACCTAGGTTAGAAAGATTTGTACACATCAACATACATAAGTTTAATTAAAGCTGATATGAACGGCCTGACTTAATAACAGAAATGAAGGAAGTTGACATCTCAATTGAATAAGCGGTATTTAAGTTCATTTGGAGACTCTGTTCATACCACCTAAAAGTGTGATGAAAGTGTGATAAAACTGTGGATAGACTCTGCCCCTCAAACAACCTACTTTGATATGCGGTACATAATGACATTTTCTGCTGTGAAAATGACTTCTGGGCTGAGATGTTTCCACACTGTTCAATGTCATGAAACATCATGGGTCATAAAAAATTCTACTACCGGGCGCCTGGGTGGCTCAGTGGGTTAAGCCTCTGCCTTCGGCTCAGGTCATCATCTCAGGGTCCTGGGATCGAGTTCCGCATTGGGCTCTCTGCTCAGCAGAGAGCCTGCTTCCTCCTCTCTCTCTCTGCCTGCCTCTCTGCCTACTTGTGATCTCTGTCTGTGAAATAAATAAAATCTTTAAAAAAAAAAATTCTACTACCTATACTTGAGATTAGGGATATTTATGATATATAATATCAGTTTGCAGATTTCAACCTCTTAATTGAAGACTTCTTCCTAATTCCCAGGATGTGACTTGATTTCTCAAAAGGGGGTAACTCTCATTATGGTTTCAAGGAGGCTGACCACTAGCATTTCAGGCCATATAAATGAGTTCTAATTTCAAAAAAAATCTACAAATATTCATGAGTGCATCCCTAGCAGTCATTTTGAGTACAAGAGTCACTTAATGTTAAGTGTATTGAGTATTCTAAATGCATTTTGAGTTTTTCCAAATTCAGGTAGTATGGATTCTGTCTACAAAATAATAAATTTGGAAAAGAGCCTTTTGTAAAGACAGAGTTTAAGAATAAAACTCTGAAATATATTTGTAAGGCAAAGTAAGAAGAAAATGCAAAAATAGATATAAAAACAGAACAATGTAATGTTTGATTGATTACTTAATTCCTTAAGTTTAGATCAAGAATATTTTGTAATCTGAATGTGCTCTTACTATCATTTTAAAGAAACATTCATTATTACTTGGTAATCTTCAAATGTCAGGAAATGCCCTGAAAGGAAAAAAATTACCAAAATGGCATATAAAAAAGTGAGCACTTTTCAAACAACATTTAAAAGGTTTTTTTTTAATTTATATAGTTTTCTAGAACAATGAGAAGCAAAATGTACATACTTTTTTTAAATTCAAAAGTAATGATTGCTTTACGACATGTCAGAAATTACCAAAAACATCTATAATATTTTCCTTATTTCAACTAATAGTTCATCTCATTGAAGGGGACCAAAGTTAAATACTTATTTGTTCACTTCTCCATAGGGTGACCAACATAAACATAAAGTAGAATTAGGTCATATATATAATTTTGCAATTTATTTTTAAGAATTATCAATATATTAAAAAAACTGTTCCTTTTCCATACCTACAGCGTTATTTTTTGTCAAGGTTTTTTCTTTTTTTTTTTTTTTCTTATAAGTGAAGAGAGACTTTGCTTTTACATTTTGATGTGATAACTGGTTGAAAAGTAAAAATGTCAATGAAATAATTTAGAGGTTCCTTAGAGGAAATTGGGTATGAAAAAGACACTAAAGAATTGTCTGCATCAGATTAATGCTATCTTCGTCATATTCTACATAGGTAAGCCACAGTTGCCCAGAAATTTGCAATCCAAGATGATCGGTAGGTTTTTCCTGATTCTACAAAAGTCTAATTTGCTTTGGCAAAAGCCCAATAGAAAATATTGTATTGCCATGAACAGTGTCTAGGAGGACCTACTTGGGATCGGGCAAGACAAGTTCCTGAGAAGTCTATTTGTGCAGAATTTGGACAGATTCTGGGACAGATTGGGACAGATTCTGGGACAGATTGGGACAGATTCTGGGACAGATTGCCTCACTTACATACCCCACTCCTACCCTAAGCAGCCTGAACACATTCTCAGGCTGCTGGCCAAGTGATGTGTGACCCAAAGTGTGGAAGAAATGTCTCAAAGGTAATGGTCCTTATTCAAGGGGAAACTGAAGGCTGGATCTCCTTATTTCTTCCTTTCATCAGATCCCAGGCAAGCAGTCTTCTCTAATCACATCCTGAATCCCATGATCCACCATCACTTGTAGAGTAAGCCCTTGAGACAAAACAGACCAACATAACTTGTTGTCACCTTTTTTTCCCTTCCAAAGGGTTAATGTCTCTGTGATCTTGTTAAACAATTAAAACTTCTCATCCTCTCCTCTTTTCCCCAGAGAGATTCAAAGTCCTACTCTGTGAAAAATTGAGACGTGTTTGCTTTTGCTTTTTTTCTCATCATCTAGGAGAAGACTTAGATCTTGACATGGAGGTGTGGAAGAAAGCAAAACTCTTGCCCCAAAGGGAAAAGAAATCGATGGGGCAAACGGAGAAAAGGACACTTTATGTAAGAATCAATCTAAAGATTGAATAGGTTTGATTCCAGCTAAATTATCAGGCTGACCTCTAGAACATCTGGTACCAAAGACATTCCACCCAATTTCTCATGTTCTGTATACAGTCTTTACATAAGAACCAAACCTAGAATAAATTGGCTTGCATGCCCTCCCTTCCTTCCACGTGGCACACTTAGAATTCTCTAAGCTGCTCCGTTCCTTTGCTTGTTTTTCCTCTCTCCCCACCCTCTAAGTGTGTATTCTTATACCCAGTGAGAAGTAAGGGCCAGTTGTGCACAAATCATCTCCCAGCTGAAGTTTTTGGTGGCAGCCAAGAGAGGAGAAGGGGAAAAAAAAAATTAGAAAAATTTCAATTTCAGGACCATTATTATTTTCATTAATCATAAGAGGCGCTGTCACCCCTGTCCTTATTCTTTAGAAGGAGATCTATTATACGGTCCATTTAGTCCAAGCCATATTACCTCATATGTTTTCCTGGCTGACCAAATAAGACTTAAGAGATAAAACAATTTACTGTTCATTATGATCCGTGTCACTGGAATCAATCTATTAACCTACATTAACTGGATATGTGACGATATCTCACATACACGCTTCCTCAGTTTCAAGAAAAGGCGAGAGTACGGGGAGGGGGCAGAAAGAGTGAAAGGAAAGGAGAGGGAAGGAAATCAGGACCCATAAAGTGCAGCAGACGTATAATTTGCCAAGCGAATACAACTTCATTTTCCAGTGCCCACTGCTGCGCCCTCCACATCTTCACGCAGCCCCTGACCTGTAAAGAAGTCTAACAAATTGGCTTCTATTGTGGAGCCAAAAGGTGCCATCAAAGAAGGGACGGTTCGCTGGTCCTAAAGTATGATGGGAAATCTCAGGCTGGAATAAAGAGCTGCCGTTTTTATGAAGTTAACCCTTTAAGGTTAAAAGCAAGCAGGAAGCTCCGCACCGGTGGGGCAAGCAGCACCAGGAGGAGAGAAGCCCTCCAACCTTCTCGTTCAAACACAGGGACAGAAACACCAGGTGAAGGAAGAGCCATCCAAAGTTCAAATAAAAATCAGCATCGTCTTGCTCTTAGAAGTCATGAAAGTACCACCCCCCCTCCATGGGGTCTCTGGACAGCCCTTCTCTTTCACTGTCTTTCCTTCTCTCTCCATGGTGGAAGGATCAAAACCATCTCAAGAAATCGATGGGCTGTCTTGATGTAGAGTAGACAGTAGGGAGGGCAAGGTGGCACACCCATGAGAAGGCGAATCTAGCATCTCATTTATCCTGGCTTTGCAACTGCTTGTTAAAGAGCTCACCCAGGTGTTGGCTTGCATGATATAAATTTCCCTCTGAGACCGTGGCCGCCCCAGCTCACAGGCGGATCCCCGCCTCCCTGGTGCACTGATCCAGGCCATCCCAATCTGCCAGTGAGCTGAACATTGTTGTTAACTCAAAGCCAGAGCAGGGGGTGCCCAGTTTGGGTACAGTGGGTACACCACCTGTTTTCATTGTGGGATGGAGGGAAAAAATTCTGACTGTATTCATTTCCATTTCCTGGGTGATTTGTCTCACAATTACCATAGGAATCTGGGATAGGAGGATAGAAATACAAAACTCTGTTCTTCATTCAACCTTCTCAGTCCTAAGAAGAAGGAAAAACACCTGTTGGACCACTGGCTGCTCCCTAGCTCAGGGTACAGCTGGCATGGGAAAACTTCAGGCATTTTAGGGCTTTGAGTGAGGGGTGAGGAGTGAGGATGTATTTCTTGGGGGCTGTACCTGAGTAATTGCTTACTGATTTGTCCTGCCCTGGTGAAGAGGAAATGGAAGGCAGTTGGCGTTATTGGGAAGCCACGCTTTTCCTAATTAGCAAAAAGCTACGATCGCACAAAACTCACAAACAAAAACACTCAAAAAGTACAGAGTTACTTTGCGTGCTGGAGACATCACTTTATCTCCTCATGGGTGTTCATGGTTGCATCCTTGGGCAATAAAGTTATATTTCTTTTGGTCCATATCAAGAGAACCACTTTTTTAAAGACCATGAGGTGTCTCTGCCACTTGAAAATACACAGGTGGTCCCTTCCCCCCTTTCTCCAGAAGTACTGAGAAGAAAAAAAGGGAAAGCTAACAGCAGAAACCTCTTTATATCCTTCATTTCTCCACAAAGTTGTTGAAATAAGAAAAAAATAGCTTGAACAGCATTTCTGCACAAACTTCTAAATCACTTTAAACATGCTGTATCAAAGTTTAGAGTGTCTTTGTTCAACCTCTTCATTTTCTCTCTCTCTTTATTCTCCCTTCACTGAAAAGCCCGGAAGGTATCCTTTAGTCTCTGTACTCACAATGCCAGACAGGGTGAGAGAGAGAGAGAGAGAACAGGCATTTCACAAGTGTTACGGAACAAAGGGGAATTGCCAACTCCTTCCAGAAAGGAGTCCAGGGAGAGGTTAGTATTCTGCAGTTGCCCTGATAAGAACTCTTCATCAAGGTTTGACTGGATTCTGATAGCCATCTCCATTTGGATTTTGTTTGAGGTCTTCAGATTGAATTTGCCTGACTCATTTTCCTTCTAGTACTTTTCCCTTGGAGTAATGATGTATTACCTTTAGAAGGTATACTTCAATGGGAAGATGAAGACATTTGGCATTTGGGGCCATTCCAGATGTTGTAACCATAAGAGTCTATAGTCATGGAAGCATTTTAAATATTTTCAGTGATCTTTTTTTAAATAGATTTGTTATTCTTAGTAAAAGCAAACTTAGGAAAATAAATTCAATTCAATGAATTAATCCATTCAACACATATTTATTGAGCATCTACCTTATGATACATTCCAGGAATGAGAGCTATTGTAGTGAATAAGAGAAAGTCCCTGGCTTCCCAGAGCCTTGATTGGGGTAGGGAGACAATAACGAACAGATGAGTCCATAGTAAGCCAGATGGGGATTAGAGAGCTATGGGAGAAAAAGAAACAGGGAAAGGAGGCTATGGAGCATCACTCTGTATGCAAGGGCAAGGGAAGGATGTGATGTATATGGATATCCATACTTATGGCTGCACAGTGAAGGACTGTAAAATCTACTGGCTGAAAAAAAAAAAGTTTGATTTCTCATGATTCTGTAGTTTGACGGGACTCAGCTGGACAGTCCTCAGTGGGGGTCCTCAGACACTTGCAGTCATCTGGCAACCAGAGCTGGAGTCATACAAAGAACAGAGTGGGTTGAATGTTCAAGACCACATCTTTATTCACATTGCTGTCGGGTGGAGTCTGGTCAGACACACTCTGTGTAACGTCTCCATGTGGCCATCCTAGGCTTCCGCATGGCATGATGGTCCCAGACAATTGTTTTCCTATATGTGATTCACCTTCCCCTAGAGCAAGTATTACATGAAATCAGGGTGAAAGCCGTAAGACTTCTTATGACCCTCACCTTGAACGTTATGAAGCATTACTTCTTCCACATTCTATGGGTCAAAAGAAGTTGTAGGGCCCCTCAGATAAAAGGGGTGGAACAAACAAGGCATGAATAACGGAAGAGGTGGTTCAATGGAGGGCCATCTTCGCAAACTAGCTGCCATAATGGCCAAAGGGTTGGCCTCACCAATAAAGTCTTGTGGGAGCGGAGCTCTAGGGAAGGGAAGGAGCCACCTAGGATATCCACTGAAGAGATTTCCAAGCAGTTTGAACAGCGTGACTGGGACAGGAGTACCCCTGATATGTTTGAGGAAAAGGCAAGGAGACCTGTGTACGTGGCTACCACCAAGTAAACGTGGTAAAGGGAATTGGGAATTAAGTCAGAAAAGGGAGTGAGGGGCAGAAAATGGATCACCTTCGAGGTCATTGTAAGGATTTGGGATTTCATTTTGAGTTTTTTGAGAAGCCAATTGATTTTAAGCAGAAAAAGGATGAGATGGGTTCATTTTCTAGCTAAGGAACTATTCAAAATTCAATGAGAATTTCTCACTGAAAGACCTGAACAACCACTTTATTAAAAGCATCAAAGGGTAACCAAATGAAAATGGGACAGATAACGAAAGTCCTGATTTCAGATGCCCAAAAACTTATCTCCTGAAAAGTATTGAATTTTTCTTGAGTTTAGTTTCTTCATCTGTAAAATGAAGGGCTGGGCCTGATAAGGGGTTCAAGGACAGCTCAACAACCAGTGGCGAGAGGCCCGGGGCAGGATCCCATCCACCTTCCTTGTTTCAACCAGAGAAAGCATTGTTTTATTCTGCTTCATATATTGGACTTTCATGTAGGGTTTTGTTTGAAGATAGATTTTGCCATTAAAATACATTTGGGAACCCAGCGAACTAGACAAACCCTAAGTTCCTTTGAGCTCGAAACCTCTAGAGTCTTACATTGAACGGAAGATAAAATAGAACCAAAGATGTGTGTGGGGGCCTGACCCATATTGAAGCAGAAGAAATACTTAAAAATTTCTTCTGGAGCCCCCAGGTAGCCTCACCCTTAGATACTCCCTATGTGTATTCTTGTTTACTTCTCATTGAGAAATGGAGAAACAAAACAGATGGGAAAGATTGGCAAGTAGGGAGGGCAAAGATAAAATGCTTGTATAATTAAGACCAAACCTTAATTTTTGGAAGCTGGGAAAACTGTACCCCTGGGGGTTTTCAAGCAGTTTCTGTTTTCTAGGTGGAGACTGGAATTTGCCTTGTAGGCAGACCCTCTGTTTATAATGGAAGGGTCCATTTTGGTGAGACCTTCAAATTAACCTTTTGTTCTTTAGGGGAAACTTCAGTGCTTTAAAGCTGGTTAGTACTGAAAATCAAAGGGTTTGGTAAGGCCAGGTCCCAGCAGGAGCTCAGGGGGATCACTGTCTCCAGCAATAGTTGTGGTTTCTGGGCTGTGGTACTTCCCATCCCCCTAGGGTTTTAGTAGAGGGCTTAGCAAAGGCTGGTCAAGTCTCAAAGGGGATTTGGGGAGTTAGAGAAAGCAGTGTGCCTGCCTTCCCAGAGGCCAATGAGAAGACCACTTGTGCCCAGGGAACTCTTATCTCTAAAAGGTCATCAGTAGAGGAGAAGCTCCATGAGGGAAAGGGCTGCCCTAGTCATCACTGCACCATTAGCCCTCTCAGGTCTCAGAGAGAGCCCATGGACAGACTGCCTTCCAGAATCTGGAGGAGCAGTGGCAAGCAGAAATGGGTAGAGTGGACTTGTCATAGGGTGCCATGAAGCAGTCAGAAAGAAGCCCAAAGAAGGAGCTGGGACAGAAATTAGGCAGGAGGCTCTATGCAATAAAATATCAGCCACAAAATGGAGGGTAATCTCCTTCCATTGTTATAGGCTGGTGGGACCAGTGATACATCTATTACAGAAGATTGCTTGAGGGAAGATTCATTCCTGGACCTAAAGCTATAAAATCGTCCAGCCAACAGACTCCAAATGGACAACAGAATTGCTCTTAGATTCTGACAGTCCATAGCATAGTCTATGTTTTAGAGGGAACAAAAGGCTCTAGGAGCTTTATCCTACTGGTTTCTCTCCCTTCTGCATTGACATTTTCTTTGTATTCCAACAGTGGTTCTGTGACATCAAAGTCAACCCAATTGCTCACTTGAAGTATTATTTCATTAATGGAGAAAACAACTCTCCCTCTAGCTTCTCTCCACTCTGTTCTTCTCCCTTATTCTCTCATCTCACTAAAGTCCTTCATAGACTCAAACACTACCATTAAATAATAATTTGGTAATTTGTAATGGAAAAAAGATCCCTTGATATCTTAGTTCAACACCTGAAACATAATAATCACTTAATATATGAGAAATGTTATTTTGACATCATCATCATCATCATTATTATTATTATGTCTCCCCTTAGTCCAAAGACTAGACCAGCACTCTCCAATAAAACTTTCTGCAGTGATGGAAATGTTTTGTATCTGTGCTGTCCCCTATGTGGTCATTAGTTGCCTATGGCTTTTGAGTCTTTAAAATGTAGCTAGTTCAAAGGAGAAACTTAAATATTAATTTAATTATTTAAACTTAATTGCATTGAAATAACCAGAAGACAAGATTGGCCTAGACTGATTTTTTTTTTTTTTTTTTTTTAGGGGTAAGGACTGGGACATCTCTATTTTTTAAACCTAGTTGTAGAATTTGTATCAGAATGACCTAGAAGAAATGTGAGAACACAGACCACTGGGCCCACACCCCAGAGTTTCTGATTTAGTGTGTCTATGGGATGGCCCTTTGAGTTTGCATTTTAACAAGTAACGCTGATGTTGCCCCAAGCATGAGACTTTGAGAACCACTCACTGCTTTAGAGCCATCCACTGTTCTCAATTTGAGATGTACATGAAGGAACTGACTGTTGCCCAGGCTGTGTCCTGGAAAGACTAACCCAACATTTTTTAAGCTTGAGGTCATTTCCTTATACAGCGAGATTTCACTAAAATTCTTAAATCAGGAGGCATTGGGGATTTAGGTCAGTGCTTCTCAAACTGTAACGTGCTTATGAGTCACCTGGCTGTCTTGAGAAAGAGCAAATACGAATATACTAGGTCTGGGACAAGACCCAGGTGTCAGCTCAATGACCAGCTCCCAGGCTGTGTTGATGTGGCCGGTCCAAGGCCCACACTTTGAGTAGCAAGAGATTCAATAATCCCTGTGGTTGATTCTAATCTTTCCATTCTGTGATGCAGGATACGTGAATCCTGGCAGGCCCGCCAGAGTCTAGCACTGCTGGAGAAGAATGAGAGAGCTGCCAACAGCCGTGACAGGACGGGCTAGTCCTGGAGAGGAGGAAAGAAAAGTGGCTCCCTCCAGAGAGCTGGGCCTCACTGTGAGGCCGCCAAGTGTGAATGACGCAGGCGACCTCCCTCCTCCAAGCAGTAGAGCAGGAGTGGAGCCAGCAGAATCAGACGCCACCTCTGAATAGCGTACAAGGCCCCGTGTTGTGCAAAGTCTATGAAACAGCTCCACGGGTTCCAACCATGGGAGAAAGGAGCTGGAGGCCAGACGGCCCCGTGGTTACACAGGGCAGGCCTGTGCTGGGAGCTGTCAAGTAGTCCAGCGTCAAGATCCTTTAAATTAAGAAAGAAAACCAAACACTGAAGGCTCCATTACATGATTGGATAATAACAAAGGGGCAGTACAGTACTTGTAATGTCAAATAAAAGGAACACTTATTGTTTCTTCTTCTCATTGTGGGTCAAAGGTGAGTAACAATTGAGGTTTCAGAGTTGAAGCAGCTGATGGGGAGGTAAAGAGAAAAGAAGATGGACCTATCCAGCAAAGAGGGTCCCATGAAAGGCATGGCAGCATGGAAAGCCTCTGAGTCAGCCTTTGGGCTGTTTTTTGTCTGTCTGTCTGTCTGTTTGTTTGTTTGTTTGTTTTTTCAGGGGAGAAGAAGAGCATTAAGTTAATAGGAAGTTAATCATCCCGTTCTTTTGCAAAGCTGCAAATCCCTTATAATTATATAGTCAGGGGTGCCTGGGTGGTTCAGTGCGTTAAGCCTCTGCCTTCAGCTCAAGTCACGATCCCAGGGTCCTGGGATCAAGCCCTGCATCGGGCTCTCTGCTCGGTGGGGAGCCTGCTTCCCCCCTCTCTCTGCCTGCCTCTCTGCCTACTTGTGATCTCTCTTTCTCCGTCAATAAATAAATAAAAAAGATAATTATATAGTCAAACAGAGAAAGTTTTATTTCCATACAATTATAGTGCATTACCATGAGTAGAAATGATATCTAATAATGATGATTGCCTGGTGATCTGTATAACTTTCTTCTTCCTTCTACCGAGAGAGGAAGGTGGAGGATGGGGAGAGGAAGAGGAGGAAAAGTAGGAAGAGTTAAACCACCCAAAGCAAAGCAATTCTTTTGAACGTCAAGTAGACAACCAAGGAGGCCATGTCAGGTTTGTTATCAACAGGCATTTAACAGTGACTCAGATAAGCCAAGATGAATTTCTTCATCATGTTCACTTAGAAAACCTTTCAATTCTCTCTTCTTTCTCTCTCTCTTAAACACATACACGTGCACGCACACGCAGACACAAACGCACACAGAGTTACCTACAGAGTTGATATTATAATATCCCAGGACGTCAAGGAGAGAGAAAATAATGCAGGAAAGCAAAGAGCGTTTTAAGGAAAGAACTCAAGGAAGTTCCTCCGCAACCTTGTTTTCCACTGAATTTGGAATTTCATTTGAGAACATTTCTCTCTTGTCTCCAGTAAAAATGACCCTATTTGTTTTTTCTCAGGGACCCCCTCAAAGGTCCTGTCCCAGAACAAAATGAATAATGATGCTTTATTTTTCATAGTACCTCTTCCCAAGAAGCTCACAATGCTTTGCGAAACTGATCTCATAAATCTTTAAAGCACCCTTGAGAGGTAGAAAGCAACCATCTCAGGCCCATTATACAGCTCAGGAAACTGAGAGCCCTATGAGGTTTTAATGACAGAGCCAGAAAAAAGCTGGTCTACTTTCCTTAAATCAGTCTCCTGAGTATATGCATGCCTTCTTCATTAGCTTGGCATGTGTGCTAATACCCACTGTCATAAAATACTTATTTCAAAAATTCCAGAAAATGTCTCCTCTTCTTTTGAAGTGCATTCTACTAACCACAACTGAATTGCCTATACACCCATCCAGTGCTGCAGATTGTCTATATACATGCATACAAGTGCGTATTATGCACGCGGATTCCATATGTATAATGAGTACCGTTTTGGGTTATGGAACGTTCCTGAAGACCTTTTTAATATGTTTTGAAAGACAAAAGCCTACCCCAATCTGCTGGCCTCAAGAGTGAGCTGAAAGGTCTCCCTTTCGAAACCTTCTGTGAAGGTCTCCCTTTCGAAACCTTCACACTAGTTGGCATATTCAGAGAAATACAGTGATGGAATCAAGACCTCAGTGAAAATCAGGGGCTCTCTATCCTTGCGTTTGTCACTCTTTTCTTCAGTCCCAACCCCTGCAGCATGCAAATGCATTCCAGAAGGAGGTTCAAGTCTCACTGAGAAGTGTGAGCTCTTAGCATGAGGTTCATGGGCACGTTCCCTGACGTCAGCTCCCCTTTTAAAAAAGTAGAGAACTTTAAAAAGCCGCCTTTTAAAAGAGTAGAGAACTTAACACTTGGAAGTTGGACTTGAGTGGGTATCCTAAAGTGTGGTGATCATATAGCACATGGATAAAAATAATTAACTTAGGACATTCTGTGTGAGTCAACCTGTTCAGAGTTTTGAAGCAACGTCATTAATGACACTCTTCCCACTTCAGGGGGAAGAAGCTCCCCTTGGTGTCTTCCTGTTCAGGAGAAAGGTAGCTCAGGATTTCTTTGGAGAGGGGCATCATAGATGATTAGGAAGAATTTGATGCTGGGTAAAAAAGGTGAATTCAGCTGGTATAGATTTCTCTATATGAGAGGTGACTGAGTATTTGAAGATTCATCTTTTCTCCCCCATCCAATACCAAAACGATGAGAAGACACCCACCCAATCAACAGCAAAATATCATTTATTCCTTCATGCATCTTTTTTTTTTCCTTTTTTGAGCAATTGGATACTATTAAATCAGTATCAACTCTATGTTTACAATTTATTAGGGGTAAATCTGTCCTATATGAAGAAAGAAACTTGCCATTCTTCTTCCTTCTCAGTTTGGGGGGTCCCTAACCTCAGGGTAATCACTTCCGGGTTTGGAGCTCACTGATTCTTGAGAACACCCACTCCACTTCCACTGATGGGAAATTTTTTCTTATTTAAAGCCCAAATCTCCTTGCCTGTCATTTCTATTCATTTGTTCCAGTTTAGTCTCTGGGATCAATATAAGTCCCTTCTCTCTTTCAAGTATTTAATAGCAGCAATGAGTCTCCCCCAACACCCCCCCATCACTTTTCAAATGTTTCAACTGCCATTCTTTTATTACTTTATCTTGAGTCAATTCTATGGTATGTAAGCATTAATATAAGGAAAATAAAGGGCAGCACTTTTTAATTAAATATAGAGTTAACTCACCAACTTAGACTCACACACTATTCCTCAGGAAGATCACAGAGGAATAACATGGCAATTGGAAAAAGGACATCTAAGCTCTTTACAGCCAAGGAAGATGAAAGGAATATTTCCAGCGGGGTGGGGGCTAGAGATGGCTCAGGCTTAAAAAGACATTGGGTAACAGACTGAATTTAAACAACACTAGAGAATAAAATGATTGGAAAAAAAAAAAGATAATTATGTCTTCCAACAATTACCCTGGCTATGAAGCAAAATTAGCATAGTCCTTTCTAATTTAAATGTGTTGAAAGTGGCTGAGCATGACAGCAGAAAATTACAAGGTTTACGACACGGGCTTTGGTTAAAGTGATAGCAGTCGGATTATCGTAGCTCTCTTCTGCTGATAGCAATGATTATAAAGTTACCTATATATATTAACTGTTTACTGCTAGGTGAGGTTTTTACTTTGCTGGCAAGTACAGCATCATTCCACACTTCCGGTGGGTTTTGTGTATTTTGTTTTTATTTAGTTTAATTTTGGTTTATTTGAATTCATCACTAATAGGTTTAATTAATTAATTTATTTATTTTTATTTACTTATTTTTTTAGTTACATGCCATTCTTTCCTCACTACCCCCTTCCCTCCCTCCCTCCCTTCCTTCCTTCCTTCCTTCTTTCCACTCTTGGACTCCAGAGGAAAATGAGGAAGTTTTATAGATGGTGTTACTACTCAGGACTTTTTTTTTTTTTTTTTTTACAATTTTACCCATTTTACTATAGTAGACATCTTATTCCAATGTCTCGATTTCCAATTCAGCTATATGGCTTTATTTCCAAACAAAAGTTCACCAACCTGCAGAACCATCTTCAGTTTACACTGCAACATAATTTGCTTAGCTGCTGTGTGTTTAACTCTGACCCATTTAATTACTTGGCATTTTCTCATGCTTCCTCATACGGCTCTACTTTCATGTAGGAAAATTCCCCGGGCCAATACTTTGTATATTACCCACCCTCCCCTCTAATCACACCAAGTAAAATATACTTTTATTTAATAAATTTTGCTTCAAGATTTGAAGTGACATGACAATTTTCTGTGTAGGCAAAGTCAACAAACAGGCTCCCATTGAAAAGCAAACATTAATCAATAGTTAAAGGTTATGTGGGCTGTGTAGGCAACTTAATTAAGAAAAGATTTAACCCAGAGTTTCTTAACCTTGGCAGTATTAACATTTTGGCCTAGTTTTTGGGGTTTTTTTTTGTTTTGTTTTTTGTTTTTTTTAAGTTTGTAGGGCTTTCTCTTATGCGCTGTGAGACAATAAGGAGCGTGTGGCCTCTACCCACTAGATGCCGATAGTCACAACCCCACCTCCCAATTGGGACAACCCAAAATATCTCCAGTGTCTCCCCACATTTTCAGATACCTGGGGAGAGGGAGAGGAGAAACCCTCAGGGGGAATCCCTGGATTAACTCAATCAAAATAAAGGACTTCAATTGTGGAGTAAAGAAGTGACACACTTCTGATAGGATTAGTTCCTAGGCTTTACCTGCCACATTTTAGCAATAGGAACTTGTAAGGATCTGAATCAATTGGAAACATTCTGTTGAGGGACGCCTGGGTGGCTCCTCCTGTCGGTTAAGCGACTGACTCTTGATTCTGGCTCAGGTCATGACCTCAGAGTCCTGAAATTGAGCCCCACATTGGGCTCCTCACTCAGCGAGGACTCTGCTTGTTTCCCTCTCCCTCTGCCTCTAGTTTGGTTGCTCTCTCTGTATCCCTCTCTCAAATAAATAAATAAATCTTAAAAAAAAAAAAAAATGAAAAGAAAGAAAAAATTCTGTGAGCTACTACTGGTAGCAGAACAGGAAATAGAAGTTAAATAAGCCAGAAGCTTATTTTTCTATTATGCCAAGGAATTCTGGAAGTAGATCTTCCATGGCTGGTCAGGGGGAGGGGGGCTCCACAGTACTGTTGGGATCCTGGGCTTTTTGACGTCTTTGTTGCTCTTGGTTTGTTTGTTTACTTCTGCTTTATCACTCCTAAATTTTGACTTTCATTTTCATAATGCAGCTCCCAGAGATTGGTAGGTCCTCAAGCCTCTATTTCTAAACTGGAAGCAAGAACAAGAACTTTCCGAGAAACCCCATAACCACTTGGAAGTGGGAAGGAAGGCTAGGGCATGTATGTTTCAGGGGAAATATTCTCAGTATTTTGATAACGAGAGGGGAAAAAAGAAAGGAGAATGTATTTTGTGTTCACAGTTAGTAGACTCCTATTTATTTATTCTTTTCTATTCAAGGAAGTACTTCTTAAATGTTTACTAAGTGCTAGGCACTCTGCTATGCACTGGAGATAAGGAAATAAGGAATGAACTTTACTCTCTGGGAGCATACAACCTAGAGAGATAGAAATGTACTCCATGATTAGTGAAACAATTAATGCATGCATTGCAACTGTTAACATGCTACAAAAACACAGAGGATGCCCTGAGCTTTTTCAAGGCAAAATGGGTCTTTCTATTTCTTCAGTACCTATAAGTGGCTTGGCATATAGTAGGTGCTCAATGAGCCTTTGGGGGTAGTTCTACAGTCTGATCTGAGAATCACTAGGCTGATATCAAACATTTCAGTCAATTGTCCTTATGTGAATTTCTGAAATCAAAATACTAGCATAGTTATAGAAGCCAATATCAGTCAACTCTCATTATATCTTAGTTCCACAGAATGTTATGCTAAACCCAGATCACAAAACAGACTGTCTTCAGTAAAGTCCTGCAGAAATTCTATTCCCACGTTAAGGGAATTTACCTCCAGTGATATTTGTGCCAGAAAGGTCACATGCTGAAAGATTTCATTTATTATTTCTGCAGTAAATTAATATGCATCTGCTGAACAACTTTGCAACTTGGGTGGCTCAAAAAACAAAACTGAACTCATTTTTTTTCCTCCAGAATCCTATTTTTATAATCCTGTTTTGCATTTATATCCTACTTCCTATATAAATAACTCTCTGTGGTGGGCGAGCAATTTAAAGTTGTTTTATCAGAATCTAGAAATCAATGCATTTGGGGAGTAAACGAATTCATTTCAACCGTATTAACCTTACATATTACTCTGATTTGTGCAACTCTGAAGCTTACCCACACTCAGACACAAACTGATCCAGAGGCACATAAATAAGGAACTGTCAAAAATATCCCCATTATTATCCAGTATCATCCAGTCAGTTCAGAAAACAATAACAATTGAAATATGTCTGTACTAGGAGACACCTTCCTTTTATTGCCTTAAAAGATATTTCTCTATGGTTTTATTTTGCTACAAGAGAGCAGTGGGCAAACTCAGGAATTTTCTTTTTCTTGTGTGAACCTAAACTACCAGCTCTCTTATGAGAATTATATAAGTGAACTCCTACTCTGAGATTTTGTTTTTCTATTGCTTCTTGAGCATCATTAAAAGAAGAGTCTTAAAGACTGTAAGTTTCTTAACATCAGAGTCATTATATGGTTTAATCTCTAGATGTTAAATTGGCAACAAAGCTCATCTCTCTGAAAAAGACAAAAACAGCCAAATGCATTTTAGCTCCAAAATGCAACGTAAATTAAAGAACTAATAAAGCTGCTACTATTTAGAGTTAGAAATACGTGTCTCTTGTGGACACGAAAATTTATTCCCATTTGACCACTCTTGAGAATCAACAATCTGAAGATTTTTATAAAATTACATACACATTTCACCAGATAAACTTAGTAATCGAGCATATGTAGCAACTGGAAGCACAATTATTACCAATGAAATGAGAAATAATTGGTCAAAGTTTGGCATGAAAACTGTGAATACCTTTACACGGATAAAGCATTGCAATAACTATTCGCAACCACTGAATCTAATATGCTTCTACTTGTGTTACTTAGTTAATGGCGGAAAAATCGGGTGGAATATTTTATGGGTGTGTTCCATGCATAATCTGATTGGTGTCTTGGCATGGTGTGGTCTGTACTCCTAATGCCCGGCTGGAAAAGGGCAATCAGCCAGTATTTAACAGACTATATCTGTATTTATATTAACTCTTTCTGCATTTCCCAGGCTGATCTTGTAGACTGAAGATCCTTGTTGGCCAAAGTTCAGGTCCAAATCCAGAGGGGAGGGGGTGAGAGAAAGCCAACACATGGGAGCAGAGTTCAAGGGATCATAGCAGCTGGAATGGTCATTTCTGAAGAAATGCATTATTTGGAGTTTGAGTGAGTTTGCCTTAGAAGTTAAGTGTTAAGAGCTTGAGTTGATTTTTTTTTAATTAACATATATTGAGTTGATTTTTTTAAAGCATGGTCATAGTTCCTTCTTTGAATTCTCAATATCGCTCTTAAACATTCCATTTTTTCTTTCAAGAACCCTAGGAATTTGTTCCATTCCGATGCAATTTGAGTGTTTAAGTGATTTGCAAATACTAAAGAATATAACCATTTGGGATGATTTGAGTTTATTTTTAATGATATTAAATTTTGTTTAATACACTTTTTATTTTAAGGCAGTTTCATATTTTTAGAATTATTTTGAAGATAGTAGAGATTATCCCGCACCCAGTTTTTCTTATTAGCATCTTACATCAGTATGGTATATTTGCCACAGTTAATAAGCTAGCATTGATACATCATTTGAGCCAAAAGGCTGTACTTGATTCAGATTTCTCCATTTTTCCCTCTAATGTCCTTGTTCTGTTCGAGGAACCCAATCAGGACACTACCTTACATTTAGCTGTTATGTGTCCATAGGCTTCATTGGGTAGTGACAGCTTCTCAGACTTCCCTTGCTTTGGATGACCTTGAAAGTTTTGAGGAGTCTTGGCCAGGAATTTTGTAGAATTTTCTATCATTGAGATTTGTTTGTGGTTTTTGTTGTTGTTGTTCTCATCATTAGACAGAGGTCGAATGTTTTTGGCAGGAAGAACACTGAGGTAAGGTGCCATTCTCATCACATCATATTGATATGCCTTACCACTGTTATTAAGCTTGGTCACCCAGCTGAAGTAGGGTTTCTCAGGCTTCCCCACTGCAAAGTTACTCATTTTCTACCCTTTCCTTATGGGGTTGTTGGAAGGAAGTCATGATGCACGGCTCACACTGAAGGACAGAGTGTTATGTTCCTCGTGTTGCTGATGAAGTATTTACATGAAGTATTTGGAATGCTTCTCCATAAGAGATTTGTCTATCATCCCCCACTTATTTATTTATTCAAGAATTTACTTACATTGAATAAATATTATCTTCTGCTTGAGTTATAATTCCATAGTACTTCCTTTATTTTTTTTTAATCAGACTGTTCCAGCTTTGACCACTAGGCACCCTTTCCACTGACTCATATGTTCTTTTGATATACCCCCATCAGAGTGGGGTTATTTTTTGAGTTCTTCTTTTCTAGTTCTATAGCTTCATCTTGGATTTTGCCTTAGTCCTCAAATGAGGCATTTCTCCAAGGAGTCCTGGTTCCTTTCATTGGAGAATGGTATTAAAAACCAAGATCTGGGGGCACCTGTGTGGCTCAGTTGATTGAACATCTGCCTTTGGCTCAGGTCATGATCCTGGGGTTCCCAAGATTGAGCCCCACATCCGGCTCCCTGTTCAGCGGGGAGTTTGCTTCTTCCTCTCTCTCTGCACCACCCCTATCCCCCGACTCTTGTGCTTTCTTTCGCTTTGTCTCTCTCAAATAAATGAAGAAAATCTTTAAATAAATAAATAAATAAATAAATAAAAGCCAAGGTCTGGGTGTTCTAGGTCCTAGAGTTTTTGAAATATTGCTTGGTCTATTATGATAGAATAAGAATGTTATGTAACCTAATCATGGGAGATACTCTTACAAGGAATGAATCATTATTAATGATTGCCTTGTGCCTCTTATCCTAATATTTGCTTAAAGCAACTATATTATGTAAAACCATGGTAAATTTTCCAGATTAAAGACTCCATTTTACTTACCTTTTTGTTGTATTGTTTAAAATAGCTTCACTTTCATAAAACCAGTTGGGGTAGGGCTGAATTAAAGGAACATAATGAAAACAGGTTCATATTAGCAACAAGGCAAAGGGTTTCCTTGCAATGCTCTCATTCAGCTTTTATAACAAATTCTTCAGAAGATGAGGGTTCCAACGCCTCACACTGATTGCATCCTAAGATGGGAAAATAACTACATTTTTAGAGGCATATAGAAGTGCTACCACATATTTCTCCTAAGAATACACACATATTCATACATGGGTATATTTAATAATACAGTCAGTAAATATAGATCTGCACTAGAAATAAATGGACATTATTTGCAGAATGTGTGTGTGTGTGTGTGTATTCATGCACAAAAATATGCACACACACACAGTTTAAAGAATCACAAATCCATGATCTTTGTTTTTTCTTACTGTTCATTTTGTCACTGATTTTTATGCATGTGCTCGTTTACGTTGCTTAGGGGGAGAAAAGTCTGTACATAAAAACAGATTATCTTTTAGAGCACTCCAGGGTTAGTTTCATTTTCCCCTCTTCTTTTTATGAAGAAAATGATAGGAAACATAAACCGGCGCCCTTAAAGAAGAAAATGCATGAAATGAAACAAGTAAGCTTTCAAAAATACGCAAAACACGACAGGCAGACCTCCAGTTTAGCGGGAGGGAAGGGGGGGTGAACTACCCATCGCGTACACGCGCCCGGTATATCTTCGGCACTTAAAAAAAGATAAAAGTGGTCTTGAAAGTGAATGAAGTTGACTCTCAAAAAGTGGGTTTTAGATGTTGAATATTTAATTCACTGATAAAAGGGACCTGATTTCCTGCACACGGCTGCCATAAATAAAAAAAAGCACCTCTTAAAAGAGAAGCAATGAGCAGAAACTGACCTTTCTGTGAGCAAGCAGATGAGAGAAGGTATTTGGCTAATCCCAGCTGTCTCTGATTGGCCAGACAGCACCGTGTTGAAAATGTCTCCATCTGGGCTAATCTGCTCTCAGTTGGATGAGCTGAGGCCTTCAGAGTTAACCTGACATTTAACAATAATTACCCTTTCGAATGACCCCGGCCCAATCGCCTGCTCTCTTAGAAATCTCTTTTTTTGTGCGTGCTCCTAAACCTCTTGACTTTTGTGTTAGAGATAGGGAGAGAGGGGGCGGGGGGAAAAGATGAGATGATATTGCTCGTGTGTGAGTGCTTGTGTGTACTTGTCTCCCTGTACATTATATATAAATACTTCTATAATATCATGCGTGATAGCTGAGGATGTCTGACTGGTAATGGCACCTGATTTCATGATGCCATTTTACTGTCCTTCACTCTGCCTTTTATCAATTCTGCCAGTTTATCGATGCTTTGTGGTATTAAAAAAAAAAGGGGAATGATATCACCAATTAAAGTGGGACAGAATTTGTTTACTGGCTATTTTATAAAAGTCAAAGTTCCAATCTGGCCTTGCTCAAGCATCGAGTGTCCCTTATCAGACACCAGGAGAAATGGTGCATGAAAAGAGGTACAGATAGAAAAACCAAGTTCAGGGGTCATGAAGGCTAACTGTAGATGAAATGTGGCCATTTCTTTTTACCTGAGGCAGGCTTCATCTTTTCTCAGAAAGGTCATTGTGATAAAACAAAAACACATCTTGGAAAGAAAATCCATTCTGGGATTTTATTTGCTTAAAAAAAAAAATAATAAAAAGCCTTTCCCAGTGAAGACCTTCATTTTTCCAGAGCTCCCCTATCAAAGGCCATCCCAAGACAAGGCAGTTTCTAACCCTAATATTTGGTAAGGGGCTTCCATAAGGCTGAAGGTTGGAATTGGATAGCCATCCAGAAGTTTAAGTACTTGCTATATAACCCTGTCCAAAAATCACAGGGTTGGTTAGCTTGGTGAAAGTGATGTGGAAATTGTACAAGCAAAATTGCCTTTAGGCTTTGTGTTATTTGGATTTTGTGCTCCCTTTAAATACCATAAAAAAATTCTTTATTTTCAAATATTTATTCCTACTTGCTCTGAAACTAAAATGGACAAAGCTAACTTGGAAATACACATTGGCATAAGATACCTATGTGAGAAGCTCGGTCAGTGGTCCAGCTCCCACACTGCATTTTCTTTTGAATGGCTTCTTCAGGCTCCTGCAAGGGGGTTGGGGAGAGCAAGGTCGAAGCGTGGTCTGCTGCACACTTACCAGTTCCCTCCAAGGGTCTCAGGCCCACTTGTTTATCATCTGGGAAATTTTTTCCTTGAAATCATCCCAGACCCTTCTCCATCTACCCTACTTTCTAGGGTTGGAATTAACTTGAAGGGTTGTTCTCATCTAGAGCCTGATCCTAACTGTAGTCACCACCAACTGACCTCATAGTCCTGTTACCATCACTTGAACCTCCTCGGGGTCATCACAAACTGGACAGAGGATTATGTTAGGATTCTGAAGGGTAGAAGACTATGTCATCCCAAAATGAGCAATTTTGGTATATTGATTATTTTCAGCTGTAAGGCTCTTGAAAACCGGCAAATGTAGGGAAAGTCTTTCTCTGAACTCCCCTTACGTGCCTAAAAATAAATCCTCCCAGAGGAACATAATGGCAATAAGTCCCCTCCCTGGGAGTGTCATCAGTCAGGGAAGATTGATTCTTATCACAAGAGGGGCAACTGGAAGTCCACACCACACCCAGAGAAACTTTGTCACAAACTATCCCAGCCCCATTTATTCTTCTAAGGCCCCTTCATCTTTCCTAAAAATCACCTTTCTCCAAAGCCTTACTCTTCCCTAAGAGGCCAACTATCCCCTTCCCCTACAAGATGGCATTTAATCCTAAAATCTAAAGTCACTTTTTTGAGTTACTCATTTTTCCTGGGTATCTCTATTATATAATTGAGATACACATGCTACTCAACTTTGGCTCTTTTTTTTTTTTTTTGAGAGTGGTGAGGTCAAAGGGAGAGGAAGAGAGAGAATCTTAAGCAGGCTCCACTCCCAGCCTGGAACCTGATTCTGGGCTCAATCTCACGACCCTGAGATCAATGACCTGAGCTGAAATCAGGAGTCCAGTGCTTAACTGACTGAGCCACCCAGGTGCCCCCACAATTCCATTCTTAATAATAATTAGACTCTGTAGCATTAGATCCAAGAAGATAGATTTTTTTTCCTCCGTGTATATAGACTTGTCTCTCCTCCGTGTATATAGACTTGTCCTACTTCACTTTTCTTCCAGGGCAAGCCCCCAAGTACATTGCAAATCCTCAATAGAGTGGCATCATCATTATTTATTTTTTTTGAACCATTAACCAATCACTATTCTTATAACGGGAATTCTTTTGCATAAGTGGTACCTAAAAGTGTCTCTTTGGCATGCTCAGAGTCTTCATTATCTCAAAGTTTAACTTGAAAATAAATCATTTTCTTTGAGTACAAGGTGCTGGCAAACTTTGCTGGCTATATTGTAATAGTTGGATGATTGTCAAAATGAAAAAGATATTTGCAAACTTGGCCTTACCATACAACTCCTCAAATTCCCCACCTCCTGGGTAATAAGAAAAAAAATGTGCCTGTGGTTGTTGTTAACTTCACGACAAAGTCTTTCTTCTTTTAAAAACAATATTTTAAGGGGTGGCTAGGTGGCTCAAGTGGTTAGGTGTCCAACTCTTGATTTCAGCTCAGGTCATGATCTCAGTCAGGGTCATGAGCTGGAGCCCTCCCATGGGCTCCATGATGGGTGTGGAGTCTGCTTAAGATTCTCTCTCTCCCTCTCCCTCCGCCCCTCCCCACCTCTCACTCATGCTCACTTTCTCTAAAAAAATAAGTAAACAGATAAATAAATACAGACAATATTATAAATACCTGCTATTTTATATGCTTATGGGAGAAAGCTTGGAAAAAAATTGAAAAGTTGAAGGAAGGTTAAAGTTCATTTACTTTCTACCATTCCTTTCTTTTTCTAAAAAAAAAAAAAATGGTGGAATACTGATAAATAAATCATATGAAATTTCACCAGGAATTGACTAAAAGCCAGACCAAATTTTCTTCAGAGATTATTTCATTTAATTCCTCCAAACAATCCAATTTGATAGTTTTATTGTTTTGTTTCATTTTAAGGTTTTATTCATTTTATTTTAAAAAGATAGAGAGAGGGCGCCTGGGTGGCTCAGTGGGTTAAAGCCTCTGCCTTCGGCTCAGGTCATGACCCCAGGGTCCTGGGATTGAGCCCCACATCGGGCTCTCTGCTCTACGGGGAGCCTGCTTCCTCCTCTCTCTCTGCCTGCCTCTCTGCCTACTTGTGATCTCTGTCTGTCAAATAAATAAATAAAATCTTTTTAAAAAATAAATAAATAAATAAATAAATAAATAAAAAAGAGAGAGAGAAAGGGAATGCACACACAAGTGGGATAAGGGGCAGAGGCAGAGAATCTCCAGCAGATTCAGCTCTGAGGCCAGAGCCTGGTGTGGGGCTCAAACGATCTCATGACCCATGAGATCATGACCTGAGCCGAATTTGAGGGGATGTCTAACCGACTGAGCCAACCAGACACCCCAGTATTATTGTTTTTCATTTTTAAATATTTGCAGACACTTTTAGAGAAGTCATGGAATTTGTTTGAGGCCATTTCTCAACCTCAGTCATATTAACATTTTGAGCTAAAAGTCTTGGTTATGGGGGCTGCCCTGTACATGATAAGATGTTTAACAGCATCTCCAGCCCGCTAGATGCCAATATCATTGTCTCCCCAACTGTGATGATGAGAGTATCCCTGCATATGGGCCCTACAGGGCCAAATGATCCGTGCACAAGAAAGTCATCCCAGGTTGGGAACCACTAATTCAAGGTCATGTTTATGGATATGGGCAAGAAAAAACAAAACAAAATAAAAACAATTATATTTCTCTGCACAACTGTGATCTTATTCCAAATATATTTTGCATTTTTTTCCTCATTTAACATGGGTTGTAATTGGCTTTATCATTTCCCTTTTATTCTCCTTTCCTTTTTTTTGGATAATACAAATAATGCTTTAATGATTCTCTTTACACATAATCTTTGTTTTCTTCTATCGTTATGATCTTCCTTATGGTATGTTTCCCAAGCTGAAATTTCTGAGTCATAATGTGTGAAATTTGTAAACTTTTGATATACATTCCCCTATTAGTTGAGTCAACTTATATTCCAAACAATCTTGTATGAGAGTGTCTTCTCTCTGCCCCAGCCCTACCATGCTTATTTGAAGTTTGTAAACTGTTGGTTTTAAAACTGTGTGTCCCTTAAACGTCCAAGAGGCATTAAAATGGCCTTTGAAAAGCAAAAGTACATGTGTCACCATTAATGTCATTAGTGCAATAACTTTTACATAAAATACACCAGTTAATTCTAACTATAGCTGGCTTACTTCCTGAGGTTCCTTGCCCTTCAGAATCCCACAGGTCATCTGCAACATCCAGGAGAAGCTCTGGCCCATGAAACAATTTTTATTAACACTTCTGAGATGAGTCATTATCTTCTGTATTGTGGCAGAATCCACTAGTATCCATCCTCTCCACTGGACCCCATTTCCTCCGCAGGAGCTAGACATCTGTACTTCAAAGAAAGTAGATTAAGGGAAGCATATCTTACCTATTGGCTTGATTCAAGGCTACCCTGTTTTATACATCTCATTTAATCTGTGGAGAAAGTAGTATTATTTTGCATTTTAAGATTTAGCATTAGTCATTTATCCAAATTCATAAGCTAGAAAGCCATAACACTTAATATTTTAAACCAAACCTTGGCTGTTTGGACTTCTACTAGATGAGTAGACGTCAAAGACATCTCCCCTGACAAAAGCCTTAAAGCTCACAAATACCCTGAAGATATTTCCATAACCAGCAGCGCAGGTCACACAATAGAACTTGTAAGAAATGCAAATCTGGATCTCTGGGAGTGGGATCCAGCAATCCCTAAAACCCACCCTCCAAGTGTTTCTGAGGCACGCTCAAGTTCTCTGCCATTGCTCTCCCACATGACTTCTCCCTCTACCCTGCTGCCCCACCGTGGCAAGTAATGTCTGCCACCTTAGTACAATTCGTGTAAGGACAAGATGTCACACCCAACATGTTGAGTATAAGAAGGGTTTTCTGCTTTTACCCCAGCTTTCAAAAGAGCTATATTTTTAAAATTTCTCCAGTTTCCCTCCTCACTTAGTGTCCACACTATTTGGGGCTTATCTTCTGATTTTTGTACCTCTTTCTATATTTTCCCCAATTGTCAAGCCTGATTTCTACCAGACTCTTGCTGGGCAGTGGCTGAAGAGAATGATGTGATACGTGAGGGCCAATGATTCTAATTCTGCTATTTTCGGTAACGCATTCCATCCTTGCATCAAAATTATGGTCGTCAATTGTGGTGACAGGTTGTTTCCTTTACAAGTTTTCCTATATTGTTTTAGAACCACCATATGGCCTGATCACACTATCAAGCTGTTTTTGTTTCAATTGACTACCTTTCCCAAACTGTACTGAAGTTTCCAAAAAGTGATCTCTTCAGACCACTGCATTTTCCACTTTCACAGTCAATTAGTGATGCCTGCCAGAGTTGGTCAGGGCAGAAGAATTGGAGCACTGCCCTTGAGAAAATGCTATGGTGAGATATTGCCATAGAAGCACACGTCATCAGAGATAATAAGATAACGGAGGCATTCTCATTTAGGCAAAAGCATATGGTCAAAGGTAGGAAAATTGCTGAGACATACATATCTTTATCATGGACTTTAGCAACTGGGCTAATGAAAATGAAATAAAAAAAATGAAACCTGGAAATATTTGAGATTAGGAAATTATTTCAGCATGGGCCGTGAAGTCAGCATTCGTACGCGGATTCTACTCTGGTCATACATTTCAAACAAGGTGTCCTAATCACTCATCCCAAAACATCTATGGGGTTCATTGACAGGTCATAAGTGTGGCCTTTCTCTTAGAATATTTTAGGGTCTTGCTTCTCTCTTGGGGGCTACTTAGAGAACCCCAATGGGCCAATAAGCTATTCTTTCTGTGCAATACCCAGCCACAATCTATATAGCAAAAACATGTGCATTAGTGACTCATCTCTACCGTGCTATTTTCTCTGTGGCATAATAAAAGTAGTTAATTAGATCACACTGGAATGCCTATCAGTAAACTGCAGAAGTAGAAATGGCCCCTTTTAAAGCTATGGAGCAGAGACAAAGCTCCATGTGAAATTCTTCTGAAATGAATGCGGGTCTATTCAGAAGAAACTTACCTGTGTTCATTCCTGCTATCTCCACACCCTTCCCCTGGCTTTATTTTTTAAGTCACCCAGACCTTGTCTTCTAGTAATGTCATAATCAGCAGGCTAAAAGCAAGGTTGCTGATAATTGTTCTTTATGTTGCTCTTTGTTTAGTATCTGATTCAATACATCTGTGTGGACAGCATTTCATCACCTTCTTAGTAACAGAGGTGAAAAAAATCAATGGCAATCAGATTACCTTGTTAACAGAAAGGCTAAAGGGCCAGTGTGTTAAGTTCACAGTGCATCACCTTTCATTTAAAACATTTCACTTTTTTTCATTATTTATCTTTATTATTATTTATAGCACCCAGCCCAGAGCATTGCCTAACACAGAGTATGGCCTTGCATCTGTCTTCTGCAGAACCAAGCATTTCTGCCATATCACAGACCAGGTCAGGGTCCCCCGTGCAGACCCGGTTAAAAGCTTGCAGAGAGCCCACTGCTGCCATTTCTCACAAAGTGCTTTGGACCAGTCCCACAGGACTCCGGTTGCAGGGCTGATGCTGTGATCTGAGTTGTCACAGGATATTGTACCTATTGTCGCATTTGTTATTTACTGTTGTTCCTTATTAAGATCACTGTTAGTGTCCACAGCACCAATGTGCCATGAACTATGTAAGGAGTATTATAATGTGCCCAAAGAACAAAAACTCTCAACAGGGAGCTTCCAGATGAAAGACATGATATGGGACCACACGGGCCAAAACAATAGGGACGGATGCCAGGCCGTCATCATGGAAAGTTGGATTACTACAAGGGGAAATGCTTTGAAGAACAGGTGGGCATGGAGAATGTTTTTGAGAGTGGACAAGGATTTTACATTGTTGCAGACATGTTATTGTTTGAGGTTAATGGATAGTTCAACAGCTTTAAAAAAAACCTTAAAGCTTAAAAAAAAGCCCAAAAGCAGCATTGAACTTAAAACTCTAAGATGAACTGAAAGACCTAAAATACATACGGGCAGGAGGACAGTTTCATTTTAATTGGTTAGAGATCAAATGTTTTGGGGAGATAGCACCACTTACCCTTCCTTGCAATACAACTGGTCAAATGTCAGGTGACTGTGCTCAATTAGGAAACTTGCAAGTGTCAGTGTGGGTGGATTCCTTGAGCTTGAGCTTGTGCCTCTGCATCCTTGGGGGATCAGGGGCTCTCGGGAACCTCTGGGGACATGAACTTGGCCTGGGTAGCAGGAGGCAAAGCCCTCAAGCAAGCTTAGGTAAGATGGTCCTGGAGGTTGTTATGGGTGGGAAGCTGATTCCACTTGTTCGGATTTTGTTTTGTTTTGGAAAACCAAATCAAATTCAGATTATAGGCTGAGGTCATGCTAAGTATTCAGATTTGGGATTAAATTCAGCCGGGCATGCCCACTGTAGCCCCAGATTGGCTCCAAGGTCAACAGGCAGGCAGAAGTATTGATTGCTTTCAGAAATCCATGAGATTTAGAAACTTTGTTCCTCTGATGTCATAATACTCTCAACAATGTTTCTGCTAGAATTCCCTTTTATGCATGGAAATTCAAAGCTCAGATCATGTCAACTGTAGATAGTGGTGCCTGAGTTTGAAACCCAAGCTCCTTTGACTTAGAGGCTATTTGTACTGCCCCACTGTTGGTTCCTAGAGTGTGGTCCCTGGGCTGATAGCACAGCGTCAACATCCCCCCGGAAACTTGTGAGAAATGCACGTTCTTATGTGTGAAACTTTACACGAGTATATACAGATGATTAACCTCATCTTTTCACAGAACCATGCTCTCCTCAGTGGACTCTTGGTTACGGCAGGCCTCTGGATCATAGGGCATAGAATCCAACAGTCTCTGTTTTAATAAGACCTCTAGCTGATTCTGATGAACACCCAGGTTTCTGAGCCATACACTCCATCACGCCAGTCCTGTTGGTCTTACCATCCTCAGAACCACTGTGGGATGCTCGTGGATAAACTAGGACAGCCCACGGGACAGTCCTTGGCAAGGTCTCCCAGCATGTCTTTAATGTCATTAGAACAAGTTCAGAGCAATTTGGGTTCTTTAGTCGGAGACACTTTGATGTCAAGCAATTAAGCACAACTCTTTATTAGAAGAAGCAACATTATAAAGTCATATATAGATTAGATTAAAAAGGAGAGACTGTTGAACATAAGCAATTGATGGTGTTTACCTCAGAGTCATAGAAATCTATTGTTTCCCAGGGGCGCCTGGGTGGCTCAGTGGGTTAAGCCTCTGCCTTCGGCTCAGGTCATGGTCTCAGGGTCCTGGGATCGAGCCCCACGTCGGGCTCTCTGCTCAGCAGGGTGCCTGCTTCCCTTCCTCTCTCTCTCTGCCTGCCTCTCTGCCTACTTGTGATCTCTGTCTGTCAAATAACTAAATAAAATCTTAAAAAAAAAAAAAAAGAAATCTATTGTTTCCGTAAGCTAGCTATTGCCTGGCCCTACCTATCAAATTTGAAAGTGACTTTTATGCACTAAATTCTAAATTCTCAAAAGACTTTTTAATGAATTTATTTTTTCTCTTAAATATAGGTCATGCAATTCCTGGCCAGGGCTCCTTAAAAGTGTCAGAGTTTAAAGAGAAGATATGATAAAGAAATAGAATGAGTTATTCTGGATTAGTTGCCAGTTCAAGGAAAATACTTTAATGCTCAGATTGTCTCATCTTTGGTCTTTGATCATTTCCTTGCTTCCTGTTAAACCAAATTTGTTTGGTTTTATTGCATGTATGATTCTTTTCTTCTCTATTTTTGCTACTTACTGCATTTTAGCTTTGATAATGATTTTCGTTTCAATTTTTTCTGGGTTTTATTGTAATACATCTGTACTATAAATAAATAACACATACATATAAATGCATTCTGAAGCAACAACTCTTTCCAGGTGTCATTTTGACAATAGATATTAAAGGTGTTTGTGAAGTATTCAGACCCTTTGGAAGAGAACATGTATTTCTGACATCCTACCCTGAGGAAATACCCATGAGTTCATATATAACCCATGTGTACAACACAGCAGTGTTATTTTGTCAAAGAAAAAAAAGTAATAAAAACAAAAACTGAAGCCTGCAGTGCTAAACCCAGTATGATAGGATGAATAAGGTGAATATCATTCAACCTTTAAATATTAAATAGGATAATAGTGTGGCATCTTGGAAAAATACTTCCATAATTAAACGTGAAAAAGCACCATGTGAAGTTGTATAGACACTGTGATTACAATTATAAAAAAACAAGGGGCGCCTGGGTGGCTCAGTGGGTTAAAGCCTCTGCCTTCGGCTCAGGTCGTGATCTCAGGGTCCTGGGATCGAGCCCCGCATCGGGTCTCTGCTCAGCGGGGAGCCTGCTTCCACCTCTCTCTCTGCCTGCCTCTCTGCCTACTTGTGATCTCTCTCTCTCTCTGTCAAATGAATAAAAAATAAAAATAAATCTTAAACAAAAAACAAAAACAGAAGCCTATGATGAAGATATCTCAGATGATAAACACAAATGAATAGTGATTGTGTTGGAGGGTTAATGGTGTAATCCAAATAAAATTTTCTTGGTTTTCCAAAGTTTCCATAATGTGTCGTATCAATTTTATAAGTGAAAAAAAAATACTTAGACCATTCAAAACAACACTTCTATTGGAACTGTTGAAATTGGGGCGCCTGGGTGGCTCAATTGTTAAGCATCTGCCTGAGGCTTAGGTCATGATCCCAGGATCCTGGGATTGAGCCTTGTATCGGGCTCCCTGCTCTTTGGGAAGACTGCTTTTCCTTCTGCCACTCCCCCTGCTTGTGTTCCCTTTCTTGCTGTGTTTCTCTTGGTCAAATAAATAAATAAAAATTTTTTAAAAAAGTTGAAATGTATTGATTAGCTCTTTATTGTATTTGTTCATTACTTTGTATAATCTGTGAGTATTGTCTGATTTAAAGGAAAAAGAAAACAGAGCACTCTGATATCTTCTAGAAGCTCTTTGCTGCTTTGCCCTGCCAGTTCCCTCCTGGCTTCCTTCCTCTCAGTAGCTCATCCACTGTGTGTCCTTATGCTGCCCGCAATGTGGCCTTTCTTTCATACCATTCGTCGAGAACAAATGTTGCCTAAAAGCCAGTGATGCTATTGGCTTCAGATTCCGTTCTGCTGGCTTAATACAACTACACACTAGAGAATGAATAACATGTAACAAGGTTGTGTTCTTCATTGATGCTTATTAAAGATGCACAGATAGTGCTAAATATATGGCTAGTCTTAAAACCCATTAAGACAACCGATCTTTATATTCAGATCGTCTTTCCAGGCAACAGAATCTGTCTCAAATCAAGATCACATTATATAAATTCGTATGGAAGTGTTATACACATTTCAATGCTAAGTGCCACATACTTTTTATTTTTCATCTCAAATACGGGTGGAACTTAATGTGAATGAAAATGCGACCATGAAATCTTGGAACTCTATAGCTGATGTTATCCATTCAAGTCTCTCTCATCATTGTTGTGGATGTGACAGAAAAATACTAGGTTCTTTGCAGGAAGATTGGAGTATGAAGTCTGTTTGGATGTTCATGTCTAAAGGTGGGTGGCTTCGTTCATATCAAAATTTCTTGATTTCCTTATGTAAAAAATGAGTCATAAAGACTTGCCCATTGGTGTACTCCTTTGAGATCAGAGTGGAAAAAGAAAAACCAAGAAGTGTGAACGACAGTTGTAAGGAGTCCCTTTTCTAATTAAACTCATGAAGGTGGAATTTTGTTTTAATTTGTTGCACTGTTTCTTTTTTCCATTGCTTTTTGTTCATTTCTTTCCTTTGGTTAACTTCAGAACTACACTACTCTTTCAGAGTTTCTAAGAGTGGGAAGGGGGATCCATGGGAATGACATGACCACAACTTACCCTCTAGATTCAACAAAATATGGACAATGAGAAGAGAAATCAAAGAAGCCGTGATTCATGTTTATGAGTTTGCTAGCTGTGACATCTCCTCCAGGCTTCGAGTGTCACATCTGCCTTCAGATCTCAGTCTTCACCTTTCTTCATGTACTTGTTATGACCATTTTCATTGGTCAAGGACAATGGTGAAATCTTATCAATTTTATTTGTGCTGCCACTGCAAAATCTTACTTCTATATCATTTTCTTGTAGTAATACAGCAGGGTGAACGTACACATCACCCAAAGAACTTAATCACCCTTGGCTGAACATGATCCATTGTTTTACTTCCTGATCTCTTTGCTTTTAGTTCCTTGGAAGCAGCAAGGGACTACTTCTCCCCCTCTTCCTCCCCCTGTCCTTCTCTTCCTCCTCCTCCTCCTCTTCTTCTTTCTTCTTCTTTTTTTTTTTTCCCCAAGTATACAGTCCCAGGACACAGCAAGGCATCCAGCTGATTTCAAGCACTTGGGAAATATTAGCACACTCTTTTGAGGAAGGAGTTGACAACATTTATTGGAACAAGAATTGTTGAGTATAAATTAAAGGTTGGGGGAGGTGAGAGAAGTCCTTAAATAGAAGGTCACTTTCTTCAGACTTTATCCCAAAGCAGTAAATATTTATTGAGGATGATGTGAGGAGTGTTTGAGAAGGACAGATCAGGTGGAAAGCAGTATGAGTCCTAGATGAGAAGGAAGATGGAAGCTATTAGACCCTTCAGCTGCAGGTGTGGGTGTGAGAATTAAAAAAAAAAAAAAAAATCAGAGGACGAGAAAAGAGACATTTTCAAGGAAACGTCTAAGTACTGGTGGTTCCATCTTTAAATATCAGTCACTTGTTTTCAGGTGCTATCCTAAGATTTTTAAGGCTAAGACTATTTTGGTAATTGTTGGTGCACTCAACCTGGTCTCAAGTCTAGAGGTCTTGATGAGCTACACATAAACCTGTGGTAAATGGGTTTGTTCTTTAGTGGACAAAGCTGTTTAAGCAAAAATTTGATTCCAGTGATACAGTTGCCCTTTTCAATAGCCATATTTATCAGACTAGTTTGGTGTTGATCCCCATTAAGAACACTTGGACAAAATGCATTAGACATGTACTTTGGTATTTTTAACTAAAAAAGTTGTAACAATCATCTCATCAACATTTGTTTCTTTCTACATGCCTACTAACCAAAAGTACTTTGAATGTTTATATAGCAAGGAAAAAAAAATAAATGTATAAAATCCCAAAGGAAAAACAAGATACAGGAGAGGAAGAAAAAAAGAGACAAATGATTGATTAAATTTAACAGGGCCTTCATTTTTCATTCATTGATGTATGTTTAAGTATTCTTCAGTTTTAACTGAATTTCAGGTTGAATCATATATAACTACTAGGAACCTCTTTGCTGCAGAATCCCACGGCTGCAGTCATTTCAATTAATTAAGTGTTGCAGAGGTTAGTAATGATTTTAGGTTGCAGAATGAAATTATTTCATGAAGTGGCAAGTTTCTCCTGTGTTTTCTCTTCCTTTATCCGGATTATGGCAGGCAGAAATTGGATTTTGTCAATAGATTCTGTCAATAGATTAGTCTTATCCCTGGAGTGACTTCAAAGACCAATCCAAAACCTTGTGTGAAAAAGGAAGAAAAATAAATAAATAAATAAATAAATAAGCACTTATAATCAAAACTATTTCACTCCCAGTTGAAAGGTTCTTACAACTTTCTGAATTGTGGTTAAGTTAAAGGATAGATATTATTAAATTTCCCATCACTCTAAAGTTTATAAAAATATTCAAGAAAATCAGTTTCTTGTTCAATTCTTAATACATAATGTAAAAAAAAAGGAAAAAACAAGAAAAACATATCTCAAATAATCAATAAATATATATTGAATTCATTGTGAATCCCAGTCATTCCAGCACTACACAAATTGAAGTTAAGAAGAGCAGAAAGACTATGATCTTATACTCAGGTGCTTTACAATCTTATTCTCTATTCATAGTGTATACATAGACAACATTTAAAAATAAAGGCAACATGTATTAAGCAATAACTTACACAGTGGAAGGGAGGAGGGTATGGAAGAGAGAAAAAAAAAACAAACTAAATTCATTCAGTGCTTACAGTGTGCCACACTTGTGCTAATGATTTTAAATAAAAAATGTCATTGTTTTCTCTACCAAAAAGGTAATAACAAAAATAATGTACTACATTTGTTAAAATTGAGAAAATACATGTGAGAATAAAAGAAATGAAAATCTTCTGTAAATTGACTATCTATTAACGGACATTAAAATTTTGACATATGGCATTTCTTCCAGCATTTCCTTTGATAATGGCATATCAATATATATTGATCATATCATGTAAGCAATTTAACTGAATTTTTCACTTAACATTATGAGCACTATTCCATGTCATTAAATATTTTTTTCTGTAACATTATTGTAAATCTCTAAAACATTCCACTTTATGCATATGCCATCATTTTTAAAATTAATTTTTTAGTTACTCATAGGTTATCTCATTTAATTTCAGCAATCTCTGATTTTAAAACTTTCCCACCTCACCCATCTATACTATGATGCTATATTTATTTACTATACTAAATTATAGTTTTACATACATATAAAAGTACTGTATTAGTGACTAAAAATTAACATTGCGCCAGAAATATGAAGAAACATGACGTATTGTCATGTGACCCTAAATTTCTGGGAGAGGTTATCTGTGTGTTAGCCATTCTCTTTGCTAATGCAATGCCTATGGTAGAATCAACAAATATTTATGGTTGATCACAAAACTTTTTATCAAGCACACGCATATTCTTCTTTGTTTGTGCCTGCACATAGAGAACAAAGGAAGAGAGGGTTGCCTAAATCAATATACTAACTTGCAAGCTGGGTAAGTAATGAGAAAAGTAGAGAAGTAGAACAAGGGCAAGGAAGTATTTTACTCTGGAAGCTAAAGAGACAAATGACCAAAAAAGAGAGAATTAAATTGGTTCAAACACATGGAAATTAAAGATAGGACATTTATTTGATGAAATTCCATAAAAAAGTGGTGATGTAATTAAAGCCAGAGAAAAGGAGAGAGGTAACAGGGTAAGAGTGTTTAAATAGAAACATTATTACAAGTTATGCTAGAGAGAAGGTAAACAAGGACTTCTGTTTTTAACCAAGAGACAGTAACAGAAAGCAGATTTGCTCCCTTATCTAAAACAACCAAAAAAATCCAGACAAAACAGACAAAACAGTGGTTTCCATGATACTGGATGTCACACAGAAAAATAATAATGCCTAAGAGATAGGAAACAAACATGATGAATCTTATGACTTCCTCACTTCACTGTCTTGAGGGAGTTTCAGAGCTGTGGAAGAGATGAGGGATGCCAAGCTGACCATGGCCACCTTCCCAAGCTGAGGAGGCAGAGATGAAGGTCTGGAGAGGCCCACTTGGTGAGAACCCATAGGATAGAAACCATGAAGTGGAGAGCTGAAAAAAAGTGAGAATTCCAGAGATCTGCAAAGGGTGACCCTTGAGCATTCAGCAGAATACTAAGCAGCACATGAGTGTGATGAATATACCCCAAGCTAGGGATAGAACCACTTGAAAGAATTAGCAGGAACATATCCAGCATCACACAGGGTTGAAAATGGTGTTTGCTCCCTATTGCCAAGCTGGAAAACTTCACAATTCAGATATTACTGGGTAGTGAGAAGAGTCTTACCTTAGCACTGGGGAATAATTGGCACTAGATACTGCTCTGGCCTTGCCTAACAAATGTTAAAGGCAAGGCAGAAAAATATCAAACTGTTTTCAGGTAACTCAACCACATCCTAGAACAGAATTCAAAAATATTTACTAGAACACAAAATTACTTGACACTCAACGAGATAAAATTTACAATGTCTGGTAGCTAATCAAAGATTACTAGGAATTCAAGCAAATAGGAAACAGGAACCATCATAATGAGAAAAACTAGTAAATTAAATCAATATAGAATTGATACAGATTTTAGAATTTTCATTGAACATTAAAACATTAAACATAATAAGCATTAATACAATTACACTGTATTTTACATGTCCCAATGATAACTATTAACCTTGGAAATATTAAAAAAAAAAAAAAAGGCCCAGATCTGAATTTTTAAGAAAAATTTCACAATCTCTGAGACAAAATGCACATGGATGGGTGTCTAAGTCAGCTTGAGCTGCTATAACAAATTACCATTGGATGGCATAAACAACCACATTTATTTCTTACTGTTCAGGAGGCTGCTAAGTCTGAGATGAAGGGCCCAGAATATTCAGGGTTTGATGAACACCCTCTTCCTGGTTTGCAGACATCGATCTTCTTAGAGTGGAGAGAGAGAGCTGCTGTCTGGTAATCTCATAATGAGAGACCACCCTCATCTGAACCTAAGTACCTCCTAAAGTTCCTACCTCCAAATATATCACTTTGGGGTTTAGAGTTTCAACATATGAATCTGTGACAAACACTGGTAGCAGTGGAATTAGTAAAAGATTAGACGTTGTACAGGAAATGTTAAGTGAATTTTAAGGTAAAGTAATAGAAACATCCCAAAATTCAACACACAAAGAAAAAAAAAGAATTTAATTTAGTAAATAAATTTATTTATTTATTTATTACAAATTTTAAAGATAAAAAAGAAATGCATCTATTTGACAAACATGGAGCAATTATTGTATTCTGGTAAGGTTTTCACTATGGATACAAAAGTAAAGTATCCTGCAGCTTTCTAAGTGTGACAGCCAAGATTGAACAGAGGAATATAGTGATTACAAAATATGGAGGTGGGGGAAATTAATTTTTTGCATCTCAAAAATAAAATTGTAAATAGCAAAGAGCTTGGTTGTATTAATAAATATAATATAAAATTTGAGTTTTTGTTTTTTTTAATGGAAATGGGTCAGTGAGCTGAACAACAACTTCAAGTGGTCCAAAATACATATAATTGGAGTTCTTGAAGAAGGTGGGAGATAGAATAAAAAATATTTGAATAAATCATGACCAGAAAATTTTCAAATTTGATGAAAAACCATAATCTTACAGATCTAAGATGTGTAATAAAATCTATAGGCAAGAAATGTTGAGATATACACATATTAATAATCAAATTTCTCAAAATAATATAAAGAAAATCTTAAAAGCAACCAGAGCAAAATAATTTTTTAATTTATTTTCAGCATAACAGTATTCATTGTTTTTGTACCACACCCAGTACTCCATGCAATCCGTGCCCTCTCTAATACCCACCACCTGGATCCCCCAACCTCCCACCCCCCCCACCTCTTCAAACCCTTCAGATTGTTTTTCAGAGTCCATAGTCTCTCATTGTTCACCTCCCCTTCCAATTTCCCCCAACTCCCTTCTCTTAACTCCCCATGTCCTCCATGCTATTTGTTATGCTCCACAAATAAGTGAAACCATATGATAATTGACTCTCTCTCCTTGACTCATTTCACTCAGCATAATCTCTTCCAGTCCCGTCCATGTTGCTACAAAAGTTGGGTATTCATCCTTTCTGATGGAGGCATGATACTCCATAGTGTATATGGACCACATCTTCCTTATCCATTTGTCCGTTGAAGGGCATCTTGGTTCTTTCCACAGTTTGGCAACCGTGGCCATTGCTGCTATAAACATTGGGGTACAGATGGCCCTTCTTTTCACTACATTTGTATCTTTGGGGTAAATACCCAGTAGTGCAATTGCAGGGTCATAGGGTAGCTCTATTTTTAATTTCTTGAGGAATCTCCACACTGTTCTCCAAAGTGGCTGCACCAACTTGCATTCCCACCAACAGTGTAATAGGGTTCCCCTTTCTCCACATCCTCTCCAACACATGTTGTTTCCTGTCTTGCTAATTTTGGCCATTCTAACTGGTGTAAGGTGATATCTCAATGTGGTTTTAATTTGAATCTCCCTGATGGCTAGTGATGATGAACATTTTTTCATGTGTCTGATAGCCATTTGTATGTCTTCATTGGAGAAGTGTCTGTTCATATCTTCTGCCCATTTTTTGATATGATTATCTGTTTTGTGTGTGTTGAGTTTGAGGTGTTCTTTATAGATCCTGGATATCAATCTTTTGTCTGTACTGTCATTTGCAAATATCTTCTCCCATTCCGTGGGTTGCCTCTTTGTTTTCTTGACTGTTTCCTTTGCTGTGCAGAAGCTTTTGATTTTGATGAAGTCCCAAAAGTTTATTTTGGCTTTTGTTTCCTTTGCCTTTGGAGACATATCTTGAAAGAAGTTGCTGTGGCTGATATCGAAGAGATTACTGCCTATGTTCTCCTCTAGGATTCTGATGGATTCCTGTCTCACATTGAGGTCTTTTATCCATTTTGAGTTTATCTTTGTGTACGGTGTAAGAGAATGGTCGAGTTTCATTCTTCTACATATAGCTGCCCAGTTTTCCCAGCACCATTTATTGAAGAGACTGTCTTTTTTCCACTGTATATTTTTTCCTGTTTTGTCGAAGATTAACTGACCATAGAGTAGAGGGTCCATATCTGGGCTCTATTCTGTTCCACTGGTCTATGTGGCTGTTTTTATGCCAGTACCATGCTGTCTTGGTGATCACAGCTTTGTAGTAAAGCTTGAAATCAGGTAACATGATACCCCAGTTTTATTTTTGTTTTTCAATATTTCCTTAGCGATTCGTGGTCTCTTCTGGTTCCATACAAATTTTTGGATTATTTGCTCCAGCTCTTTGAAGAATACCGGTGGAATTTTGATTGGAATGGCATTAAAAGTATAGATTGCTCTAGGCAGTATAGACATTTTAACAATGTTTATTCTTCTGATCCAAGAGCATGGAATGGTCTTCCATCTTTTTGTGTCTTCTTCAATTTCTTTCATGAGTGTTCTGTAGTTCCTCAAGTACAGATCCTTTACCTCTTTGGTTAGGTTTATTCCCAGGTATCTTATGGTTCTTGGTGCTATAGTAAATGGAATCGATTCTCTAATTTCCCTTTCTGTATTTTCATTGTTAGTGTATAAGAAAGCCACTGATTTCTGTACATTGACTTTGTATCCTGCCATGTTACTGAATTGCTGTATGAGTTCTAGTAGTTTGGGGGTGGAGTCTTTTGGGTTTTCCATATAAAGAATCATGTCATCTGTGAAGAGAGAGAGTTTGACTTCTTCATTGCCAATTTGGATACCTTTTATTTCTCTTTGTTGTCTGATTGCTGTTGCTAGGACTTCTAATACTATGTTGAACAAGAGTGGTGAGAGTGGGCATCCTTGTCGTGTTCCTGATCTCAACAGAAAGGCTGCAAGCTTTTTCCCATTGAGGATGATATTTACTGTGGGTTTTTCATAGATAGATTTGATGAAGTTCAGGAATATTCCAAAATAATTTTTTAAATAAATAAGGAAAAAGAAAAAAAAATGTAACATGCAAAGAAACAATGAAAGGATGGCAGAGAATTCTTTTGTAACAATGCAAATGAGAAGTCAGTAGAACAATCATTTTAAATTACTAAAAGAAAAAAAAACTGTTAAACTTGAATGATACACCTATAGAAAATATATTGTCAGAACAAAGGTGAAGTAACAATCCAATTAAAAGTAAAGACTCAATTAAAAAGATTCAAATAAAAGATAAAAAAAAATTAAAGGATGTCCGTTAGTCATTTGTGCCAGGGATGAATTTATTTAGGTGTTGAGTGATGATCCAGAAAGGTCAATGCTATGGAAAGAGAGGTTTAATATCATAGTTCCCCTAGAAATGAGAGGCAAGGCATGCCATTCAGGGCCACAGGAGGAAGCATGGGTGTCAGCCAGGATACAAATTTGCTAATTTGAATAACTCCAGCAGGCCTTGGGTCCTAGGGACTCCTGCTAGTTATCTGGTTCCTGGCTCTGGATCAGTTCAGGCTAGGAGACACATTGGACTGGTGTGTGGGTTAAATAAGGGAGGTGGTCAGAGATACGGACATGGAATTGGTTGGTTGTTTATGAAGGGCAGGTTCCCTGATAAGTTAAGTTGTTCATTGTCTCTAGAAATTAGTATGCTCTGGAAAGGGCAGTCTCATCCCTGCAAGGCCCCTTAAAGATGTAAAAACATCATAAAATATTTAAAAAATGAAAAATATGGAGAACAAAATTGGCTCTGTAATATTTAACATAATATATTAATATCATATTAAGGAAATTTTGGGGTGATGATAGTGGGGACTTTTAGAGCATAAGGCTTATATGGCCCTGAACAGCATAAAAAGCATTTTATTATGAGAGTAGAAAGGCAGGACACAAAGAGAAACATAAAGAGTCCATTCAGGCCAGCCCGTAACTAAGTTTTCCATTTATATGGCATTAGCCAGGAAAAGAGACTTGGAATTTTTGCCCTTAATAATATTTTGGTGGAGTTGTGAAGTATGTTAGAAATATGTTCAGGTCAAGGTGGCTGGTGTAGTGGGTATATTGAGAAGATAGTAAGGTATAGGTAAAGATTAGTGATATTTGCATGTAGCCAAGGGGAAGGAGTGGTCATGGTTGGAGATGCAGGGCAGGAGGTAACAGTGGAGGAGAGTAGCAGGAGAAGGAGATGGGGGGTGAGTGGTCCTCTCCCAAAAGTTTGCAGGATTGGCTGATACAGGGTAGGAGTTTTCTAAGGCAAGCAATAATCTCTATTAGTTTTTAGAATAGAACATATCATAGCAACGTCTACCAGATTTCCCTTTAGTCATGATAGCGTTAAGTACATAACAGTGAGCAGAGTATGCCAGGACTATAGGCTAAGCAGACAGCAAGGTCAGAAACATAATAGAATTCTTTGCCTATTACAAAGGGAGGGAAGCTAAACTGTCCCAGGTCCAAGTTGTGATTTAGGAGAAACAGCTCATGGGTGTTGCTGGGACAGAGATTTTAGTGCCCAGGATAATATTGTCTCTCGTGCAGGGGAGGGTCTTGGGTTGGGGCAATATCCTCTGAGTCAGTGTCATTTCCAGGGATGAGCTTCCAAGCCAGGAAGATTCCATCTGGAACGCAGATCAGGGAGTACTCTTTTTTCAGGTAGATAGCCAGTTGGGATGATGTGGGTCTCAGTGTTTGCCATATTTGGTTGAAACAACAGCTTATGGGGAGGATTAGGGTCTTTACACTATAAATCAATGAACGCACCTATGATGAGACTTAATGTGACTATTAGTCACCTGACCTGTGTGCCACAGCACTTGAAAGGGTTTTGTTTTTGTTTTTTGGCGGAAGTTTAGGTTCAACAGGGAGTCATATCAGATGACCCAAGGGTAAATCTGTGATTAATGGGCTCCAGGAGAAGATGTGCCCTCAATCTGACCACCAGCCTTTATGGGATGGGGACAGGATTGACAATTTGTAAAGACAGGGGCAAAATATAGGCTCATCTGTCAGGCTAGAATTTGAAAAGGGGTTTTTGAATAGACCCCATGTTTCTCAGTTAAACCAGTAATTGGGACCTATCAGGGACATGAAAGTTCCATTGAAAGCTTTTTCCAAGAGCCTAGCTTTATGCATTTTGTAAAGTAAAATGTATGTTTTGGTTGCAAACAGGAATGTTGATAACTCTGAAGGAAATGAAGAGTGTCCTGACAAGGCCTTGTATTGTAGCCTTAGAACATGTGGAGACATGCATGATTCTGATTTATATTTGGGGTGTCCGTGAGACAAGAGGTGTCCAGGGTTTCCTTACCTTGAGGGGCAACTTTTAGGTAATGGCCCAATAGTTTACAATAAATATGAAGATACGACCATTTGTTGGTCAGGACATCCAGTGTTAAGATGACTGCTTGAGGGGTGCCTGGGTGGCTCAGTGGGTTAAAGCCTCTGCCTTCGGTTCAGGTCATGATCTCAGAGTCCTGGGATCGAGCCCTGCATCGGGCTTTCTGCTCAGTGGGGAGCCTGCTTCCTCCTCTCTCTCTCCCTGCCTGCCTCTCTGCCTACTTGTAATCTCTGTCTGTCAAATAAATAAAATCTTAAAAAAAAAAAGAAAAAGATGACTCCTTGAAGTTGAGCAAGTGTGTTGACCTTTGGGTCCTGTCCTTCAAGCCTTGGCTAAGTAATGGAAAGCAGCAACATTCCATTGAGCTGTATCACATATATTGTTAGTAATGTTGTTCTCATAGTCTACAAACTCCCATTGCTGTACACTCAGTTAATCCCAAGGGGTCAAGTTTTTGAGGTGATGTTTCCAAAATCCAAAGCATAATGGGCAGCTGAGTATGCAGGGTCACAGGCTCGGGGTCATTTCCAGGAGACCCTACTGTGAAGCTAATGATTATTATCTTAATTATTCCATCAGACTGAAAGGGGCAGCTTTTTGTATCAGAAGACAGTGAGCAATTAATGACCATCATAGGTGGTTTAGAGACTCCCAGAAGCATGAGAAAAGAATACAAAGAAAACTTTGTGACCCTGAGTTAGACAATGATTTCTCAGGAGTGACACCAGAAGCATTATTCATAAAGGGGAAAAAAAAACTTAATCAAAATTTAAAACTTATATTCCCCAAAATACACTAAGAAATGAAAAGGACTAGACCAGACTAGGAAAAAACAACAACAACAACAACAAAAAAAAACTTAGAAAGTAAAGAACTTGTATCTAGAATGCATAAAGACTGTTCAAGATCCATCATAAGATGAACAACTCATTAAAAAATTAACAAGGGGTGCCTGGGTGCTCAGTGGGTTAAAGCCCCTGCCTATTGGCTCAGGTCATGATCCCATGGTCCTGGGATCGAGCCTCGAATCGGGCTCTCTGCTCAGTGGGAAGCCTGCTTCCCCCTCTCTCTCTGCCTGCTTCTCTGCCTACTTGTGATCTCTGTCTGTCAAATAAATAAATAAAATCTTAAAAAAAAAAAAAAAAGGAGGGGGGTGCCTGGGTGGCTCAGTCCATTAAGCGTCTGCCTTTAGCTAAGGTCATGATCTCGGGATCCTGGGATCGAGCCCTACATCGGGATCCCTGCTTGGCGGGAGTCTGCTTCTCACTCTCCTCCCCACTCATGCTCTCTCTCACTATCTCTGTCTATCTCTCTCTTTCCAAAAAAAAAAAAAATTAACAAAAAAAAATGACCCAACACTTCAAAGAAAGCATACAGATGGCAAATAAGTGAAGAAAATATTTGACATAATTAGTCATGACAGGAATAAAATTCAAACAACTATGAAATACCACTACGCACCAATTCAAATGTCTACAATCAGGAGAGAAAAAGGTTGGCCTTACGAAGCATTTGCAAGTCTGTGGAGGACCTGGAACTGGAGTTCCCAACCACATTGGAAAACCATTTGACATTTCTTCAAAAGTTAAACATCACCTGCTGCAGGATCAAGCCATTCTACTCTTAGGTGTTTACTCAAGAGAAATGAAAGACCTGCACACAAATGTTCATAGCAGCTTTATTTGGAATAGCCCAGACCTGGAACCAAACCAAATGCCTATCGGTACGGGGCTGCATGCATACATGTTGGTATTTTCCTAAAATGGATTAGTACATAGCAACAAGAAGGAATGGAGTATTGATTCACACAAACATCTGGGTAAATCCGATGAGGTTGGGCACGTTCAGGGCAGTAGGGCTGTAGACACACCTGAGTAAATCAAAAAGTGATTGCATGGAGAAAATCCAGAGAGAAAAAGATCTATATTGAATAATTTAATGTAAATGAAAATGAACCTATAATGATGGAACACAAATTAGTGGTTGTTTGGAGATGGAGGTTCTACAGGGAGGGGCAGAAGACAGTTTAAAGGGGTACCAGGAAAATTTTGCCTTTGGAGGTGATAGATTTATTGACTACCTTGACTATGATGATGGTTTCACACTTTTGTATGTATATCAAAGTGTATCAAAATGTGCACTTTAATTATGTACACTTAATACCTCCACTAAGTGGTTTAAAAAATGACAACTTAAGGAAATAGACATGGGGCAACTGTTGTATTTTGGTGAAATGGAATCCTGATAATCCCCAAAATTAAAGCAAAAGAACAAAGGCGTGGCAAGACTATCAACTGAATATTTGAGAAGCCCCTAGTTTCACTGGTGATAGATTATAGACAGATAATGGAGAGAGAGAAAGAAGGAGGGAGGGATAGAGAGAGAAGACTGTATAGTTAAAACAAATGAGTTGTCTTCATTTTCAGCTGTTTAGATATCTCAGTAAATTCCATAATCTAGAAGGGTCCTCATTTTACAATGTCAAGGCAGAGAGGGTCAGTGGTCCTGCCTGAGGCTGTCAGGCTACAGAGAGGTCAGTACCTGAGCCCTCTTGCATTATCCCTTGTGTCTGTGATACAATTGTAAAGGTCTGGAAAGGGCTGAGAGGGAATCCCTTGTCTCCCACTCCCTTCCGCCCAGAGCTTTGTCACTCTCAAAAGACACTTAACAGCAGACCCATATTTCTCACTTAACCCCTGTACAGACTTAACCATGGCTACCCAGGATGGTAACATGAATTTGTTGAAAGTTCATAATGTTCTCAGCATATGATGCAGCAACTCTGCAGGGAGGTTTTCATTCATTCTGTGGCACTTCTGCTTCTCTAACAAGATATACAATAGCACTGAACTACTCATCGGATGATTTCCAGGAACAAAGCACTTTGCAGATCTATTAGGAAGCCACAGGGTCAATGCCTAATGCTTCTGTACATGGGGGTTTGGGCCTTGCAATTTCCCATTCTGGTCAGGCTCTAAGGGAACCTATAAGGCTTTTAGTTTGGGAAAGAAGTGAGAAGAAATAGTTATAAAATTGCATAGTGGGGAATAGGGTTCCTCTTATCCTATTAAACCTCTAAAAGTTTTATCACTGAACATTGCTCATGACTTTGAAAAGCAAGACTAAGATAATTATGTGGTGCGTTTTTTTTTCCAAGTCAAAGATTAAAGAACCCCCCCCCCCCCACCAAAGTTGTAGAGCAAAGAAAAAGCCTTGGAAAATTTAAATTGTGCACTGGTAAAATCTTCTCAGCAAAAGAAAGGAGAGCAAAAGTATGAGTTAATTGTGGCTAATTATATTAGTTTGGTGTCCAAATAGAAGAGTTAACTGTAAGAAAGATAATTTGCAAGTTCAAGAAATCATTGGAACTTTCCTTCTCTCTCCCCACTTCCCTGCCTCCCTTCCTCCCATCCATTTTTATATAGTTAAAAGAGTGACAATTAGAGGGAATCCAATAGAGAAAGGGGTACCCTAATGCAGAATTCTCGAGGAATTAGATGCATAATGATACAACATTTGGATTACATTTGTTTTTAACAAACAAGATATCACTTATGTCATGAAGCAATTGAAAATATCACAAATTTTACCCAAACACTCCTAATATAATTCAATTGTCAAGTTAAAAGTCTTATTTCTGTGAAATAAGAAGAGAGTTTTGGAGATAATATTCTAAGAACAGAAGTGGGAGCAAGGGGAGCCTGGGTGGCTCCGTTGGTTAAGCATCTGACTCTTGATTTTTGGCTCAGGTCATCTTCTTGGGATCCTGGGATTGAACCCAGCATGGAGTCATCTTGTCCCTTTCTTTCTGCACCTCTCCCCAGCTCACTCTCTCTCTCTCTCAAATAAATAAGTAAATAAATAAAGTATTTTTTTAAAAAAAAAGTGGGGGCAGGAGGGTGTTTTTCACATATAAACAAATTACATGCTCATCCAATTCAAATGTTAAGTATTTCTCCAAGTATTTAAGACCGCTGCTTCTGGAGGAGATCACTGAGTCTTCAGTTGTGGCATCACGAGGCATTTTCTCAGGGATTCTAGTAATTTCCATGATTATTTCCTTAAAATCTAGAAATAAACCACACATTCTTTTTTTTAAAGATTTTATGTATTGGGCGCCTGGGTGGCTCAGTGGGTTAAGCCGCTGCCTTCGGCTCAGGTCATGATCTCAGGGTCCTGGGATCGAGTCCCGCATCGGGCTCTCTGCTCAGCAGGGAGCCTGCTTCCCTCTCTCTCTCTCTCTCTCTCTCTGCCTGCCTCTCTGTCTACTTGTGATCTCTCTCTGTCAAATAAATAAATAAAATCTTTAAAAAAAAAAAAAAAAAAAAAAAAGATTTTATGTATTTATTTAACAGAGATAAAGAGAGAGAGAGAGAGAGTGGGCCCACAAGCAGGGGGAACAGCAGGCAGAAGAGGCAGAGCGAGAAGCAGGCTCCCTGCTGAGCTAGGAGCCTGATGTGGGGCTCCATCCTAGGACCCTGGGATCATGACCTGAGCTGAAGGCAGCCGCTTAACAGACTGAGCTACCCAGGCATTACTAAATCACATATATTCTTGACTCCATTCTAGTAAAACAGTGAGGACCTACCATTATCAACGATTTTACCTAAATTCACTTGAATATAGTCATTATCCTACATCACTAGTATATGAAATAATACATACAGTCTCTGGGGTTTGAAAAGTATATGCGCTTATAAATGATTAAACTAATGTGCTAAATTCTTGAATTTAGGATCTCATTTAACTCTCATAATCACTCTGTGTGGTAAGTATACTTACTCACCTTTTTTTGCAGAAAAACCTGACGCCTTGACGGGATAAGTTAAATTTCCCAGGGTTGCAGAACTAGTTGATACTAGAATTATGTCATGAATTTAGATCTTCTTTTAATAGCTGGCATGCTGAATTACTACCGTGCATGTCTGGAATTATCTCTCAGTACTAGTGTTCTAGATTTGAGGAAAAGTTATATTGATCTTATATATCATCCTGATTTTATGGAGAGATCCTTGTGATAAATAATTAAAAATGAAAAAAAAAATGATTCAAGAATTGGGTTTACCATTAAATATATTACTTTTCAGACATGAATCTGGATTTTAAAAATCCAGTTATGTTTTATAATTCAATCGCTGTATAAACATAATAAATTATCATCATCATCATTATAACCATCATCTTTTACCATCATAACTTCATTTAGAACTTGATTTTATTTTTGGTGAACTGTAGAAGGAACTTTATGCATCTTTGTTCTGTGTCGCACTTCAAATTTAAATAGAACTAAAAATAGAGCAAATTTACATATAACTCTCTTGATGAAATTAACGGAAATGGATACAAAGACATAGCTAGGGGGTGTCATTGGATGGAGTAATTTTATTGATAAAAATGTTGCTATTATAGACTTCTCTTTGTCTCTGGATTTACCTTGTGCTTGTTACACAATGATATCCTATCACTGGTGGAATGCTGAAACTCAGCAATGCTATGTGTGTGGTTCGTCAGCTCCTAAAACTATTTACTTAGAGTAACAATACTTTCCACTGTGCATTGTAAATGAAGAACTGAAATCAACATAGTACCATTGCACTTAATTGGAAGATTTAGTGAGGCAGGCAAGAAAATCCCCTAACCAGAAATAGCGACATGTGGGCTAGTGTTCTAGCCACTAGTAATTGTTTAATGGTACAGAGAATCCCAGTGAAAAGCCCATGAGATAGTCTTACTCTTAGTGTAAACCAAATTCAAAGCTTTGGTTTGCTTGCTTGGGTATTATGTGCACTTATGAGATTAGATTAATAATAGCCCAAACGGGTTCTGTTATGGCAAGTACAATCTTAATGTGTCATGGCTTTAACCATATTATTTCAGCAAGTCCCAGGTCTTAAATGAACCTCATTATTACAATTGAAGTGACTGTGAATGAATTCAATCTTATAATAAAAAATGTTTAAGTCTCTCCTTCCATTTCCCTCATTTTGTCTATGGTCTTATAACACCATGCCCAGCCTTGGAGCTTTGGGTTATCTGGTATTCTACTCTCTCTTGTAAAGACCTGGGCTAGCAGGTTTCTAGTACCTTTCATGGCATCTTCACATCAACTTTTTTTCTATGCATCTTCACAGTTACGGACCTCCTTTTAAACCTAGCCATCCTACTCCCGATGGAGAGTAGAAGTCTGCTGCCCAGCATCTATGACTGTAGACCAGGGCTGCCTAGAGTTTTCAATCACAGTGGCCATATTTCTTTTCCTCTGGGACTTAAAAAATTTAGAGACTCAATTGCCTCTTCCATCAAATGGCAACATCAACTTTTCTGAACAAGCAGTTAACTTCATGTTTGTCATTACTTGCTTTCTTAACCCTTCTCCCCTTTCCCATTTATCCATATCTGTCCAGGTCATGTTATAAAATCACCCAGAACTGAAATGAGGAGTCCCTGTTGAACTCTTCCTTCATGTTTCATCTTTTATGGCCTATGCAGTATCTGCCCCCCATGTGGTGTTCCTTCGCATCTATCCCTGCCTTCTCATGCCTCCTGTGTTTCCCTCACTTCAGGCTTGCTCTGTGACTAGATAACACTAGTCACTTCTGGAATGGCCTCTCAGATGCCCCTAACAGCATGCTGTTGTCAGTCCAGATGTCCACAAACAAACGTACAATACTAGGGTTGTGACATACTCAAGTTTCACAGCACTTTAGCACATAATTTTTATAATGTGGGCTTTCCCACCTGTAATGTGCAAATGAGAGACCCAGAGTGCCCCAAATGAGACAAGCCTGTTGGGGGGGGGTCACAGCATATGGACCATAACTTGGGACCTGCCAGTCCTGTCTTCAGTCCTACCATATGGCCACCTCCAGGTCCTGATTTCTCTTCTCAGAAGTGATACACTGTGTAAGCAAAGTTTTCAGAAAGTCAAGATGTAGTATAAGCTGCAGCTAAAGATTGTCTCAGTCCCATGTATGCAAAAAAATGAAGTTCAAAATGGTGGTCCACCAACCATGAGCTGTTCTAATAAGTTATATTAACATCATTGAATCACGTGCTGTTATGCTTTTGAAGACAATTTATCACCGTGAGGACACGTTCACGATATAAAGTTTTAAAAATGATTAGAGCACTTGGGTGGCTCAGTCAGTTAAGCATCTGCCTTCGGCTCAGGTTCATGATCTCAGGGTCCTGGAATTGAGCCCCTTGTCAGGCTCCCTGCTCAGTGGGGAGTCTTCTCCCTCTCTCCCAGCTCCTGCTCTCTTTCTCAAATAAATAGAATAAACTCTAAAAAATGATATTAATCATAGAAGTCATATTAGTACTGAGCCTCACTGGATGTTCAGCCCTTTACCTGAATTCCTTTTGTAATGCTCACTGCAGAAGCCAGACATAAAACTGCCCCAAATGGGACATTTTTAGACTTGTGTGAATTTTTCTGATTTTTGTATTTATCAGAAAACAATTTTTTTTTCTCAAAAAGTTAAATATTATTTCAAGTCCAAACAAGATTAGGCATCTCATGCATATCTTGTCATGGCAAGCTTGCAAGTATCCTTAAAAGTTCATCAATCACACCCTGTTATTATCACAAGTATAATATTACTAGAACACATATGCCTTACTAAAATGTGAGTTTCTACAAGCAAAGGAGGGAAAAGCGGGGGGGGCAAACCAAGAAACAGACTCTTAAGTATAGAGGACAAACTGATGGTGACCCAAGGGGAGGTAGGTGGGGGGAGGGGTGAGATAGGGAAGGGGATGAAGGAACATACTTGTGATGAACACTGGGTGATGTATGGGAATGTCAAATCACTATATTGTACACCTGAAACTAATATGACACTGTATGCTAGTGCACTGAAATTTAAATAAAAACTTCAGAGAACCGTAAGTTCCTTGCAGGAAGAACCACTCTGGTGTTTTAACACAGTGTTGGGTACCATATGCATTCAGAATACATCCATAGCGACAAAAGATCTTTGGCTGTGATAGTAGGAAGAGCTGTGTTTTCTAAATCCCTGCAATGAATGTATAACTACACAGGTAGCAAGAAAAAAAAAAAAACTATTATAAAAAAGGGAATTTTGATTGTTTCTAGTGAGAAATATAAAGAAGTTTAAATAAGCCTAACATCCTTGTGCACTTATTACTCTCGTTAACAAAGTTGATATTAATTTATAAACTAAAAGGATACATATGCATGGTTTAAAAACTCAAAACAACCAAAGTAAAAAATGAAACAAAGGATCCCTTTCCAAAAACTCCACCAAATCCTTAAATACAACTAACGTACCTAATTTCTTATGATTTTTTCCAGAAGACCAGAAGACTCATCAATGTGTTAGTTTATGCAGTACATGAACATACCTTCATCTATATGTGTTTATATTTACATGTCATAGACATAAAATATATAAAACACATGTGCATACATAAATGTGCACATATACAATGGGTATAAATATGTATTCCTAAGAATTCATATCACATGCAGCATGGTACATTTGATTTTTTTTTCATTTAACATGTATCTACGTATCTTGCTATCCAATGAAGTACATCATAATTTAACACTCTTATATTGTCAGATACTTTGTTGTCAAAATTATTTTTAAGAACAGTGTGCAAAATCTATATATTTATGGCACACGTATATGAATTACATATGGGAGATATTTGTGTGTGTGCGTGTGTGTGTGTGTGTGTGTGTATATAGTACTTATTTTAAGTTTGGAAATGCATCAGTACATAGCTTTTTCAGAAAGCTTGGAGGAGGTGGCAGTCTGCCTGTACCCTCTCCAGCTCCGGGGATAAACCAACCTTGGCATTGGTTTTGTCAGTAAGATAAAACATGATAACCTCTTATTCTTTTGATGTGTAAGTTTTAAAATCGTAAGTAAAACTGAGAAGCTGACTGTATTTATTGGCCATTTGTATTTCTCTGTAAACTGCCAGTTTTCTATTTTTCCTATTAATATGTTTAAGTTTTAATCAATTAAGTAAAGTAGACTTTTGTCAAATGATGAACACATGTGTCCCCCCCTTGGCTGGGTTTGATTTTTAGACTTCACAGAATTGTGGTATTTGTAATTGTTGTTGTTATCCAGAATATTTTTAGTCAAGTATATCTACCACTTTCTTATAGTATCTGAATTTTGCTTATTAGGAAGACCTACCCACTCCAGGACAATAAACAAATGTACTGATGTTTTCTCCTAAATGGTTTGATGCATCTGGATTTCCATTTTTCAAAAAAAAGCAATTATTTATATATACTTTGGTGTATAGAAAGGTAAGGTCAAGTATCCTGGTTTTGTTTGTTTATTTTTCTGTTTTTGTGTTTTCATACAATTAGCCCCATCTCCCCCCTCTCACCCACTTTGTGCCCCTTCCCCTCCCTGGATCTGTACCCCTGCCCTCAAAACTCTGTGTGTCCTCTCTCCTAAGAAATAGTGATTGAGGGGTGCCTGGGTAGCTCATTAAGCATTTGCCTTTGGCTCAGGTCATGATCCTGGGGTCCTGAGATTGAACCCTATATCAGGCTCCCTTCTCAGCAGGAAGCCTGCTTCTCCCTTTCCCACTCTCCATTCTTGTGTTCTCTCTCTCTCTCTCTCTCTCTCTGTCAAATAAATAAATAAAAATCTTAAAAAGAAAGAAAGAAAAAGAAATAGAGTTTGAGGGCTGGGTTATTTGTAGTCTGAGATTTCAAGATAAGGTCTCCTGTAACCCTGGTAGCTAGACCTTTCCTCCTGTTAAGTGTTCAAAGTCAAGGTTGGCCCCTCAGTCGTGTCTTTTACTCTAGCGGGAGAGACACAATGTGGGGCCTGAAGATTTATTCACATCAGATATAGCACAGACTGTTCTCTTTCTTATTTGTTTTTCCCTCCCCATAAACCCAAGAGACAAAAAGACTTTGAGCTTCTTCCTTCGCAATGAAGACTGCTAGAAGAAACAGCACTTGGGGATCCCCAAATGCCTTTTTCCACCTCCACCCTCATCAGATCACAAAACTCCAGCAGGGTCTCTGGGCTCCAGCTTGGGAGGAAGCTTTGGAGCTTTCTACAATGTCTCCTGCCACTTTCTACTTAATCATGTGGATTATTGGAAGCTTCTGGCCCCCAGCCCTTTCCACAATTTGAGGGCTGCTGACGGAATTTTGTCATTGCTTGTTTGTTTTCATTATTCTTATATAGTGATGCTGGAGGGTGGGAGTGGGAAGCATTGGAGATCTGGTTTTACTCTTCTATCTCAAATAACAGGAAGTTCAAACTATTGTAATCATTTCTAAATCATCCACTGCCATGGGAAAATGGCTAAAATAAATAGCCCACAGCAATCACTTCTGGAAAGAAAGTCGTGTCTCTTGAGAAAAGGTTAAAATCCAAGGAAAAGTTCAAAAGAGAATTTCAATCAATGTTATTAATTGATCCATACTAATATAGGAGAATTATTTCTTATTCAAATCTTCTTTGAAAGTAACAAGTCTTATCAAATTCTTCAAAAGGCTCTTAAATTGGAAAAGATATAACATTAATCCTTTCTGTTCCTGCTTTTTATCACCATAGAATCTGGCAGAAACAACATTAAAAAATTATGAACCTAGAATACTAATAATACAACTATTGAATCAATGGATTTTTCTTCCCATGGCAATTCAACAACTTTTCTCTGGGGACCAAGCACCTTACCTATGAAAATAATACAGAAAATTAGTAATTCTGAGCACAGTTTAGATCACTGCTTTACTTACGGTTTTCAGGCTCAAGTCAGATTTTAAGTGTATGTGAACAGGCTTTAAACACATGTCAAAAAATTGTATTGCTGTAGGAATGATTTGACAACATTGATTATGCAAGCCTTAAATTTTCATAGCACAGATTCAAACAATCATCATCTATTCTTTCCTCATTTTTCAAAATCCTGGTTTTTCTTCACATTTAGAACAGTTGCATTTTCACAATGCTGGTGTGATCAGGCTCTTTAAAAAATAAAAAAAAAAAGAATAAAATAAAATAATAAAACAGATAAATGACTCTGAGTCCAACATTTGGGCTATGACTCTATATAAGCTTTCCACTTTTCATTCATACAGGGCCTATGGAAGATGCCCTCCAGGACAGATTTTCTCGTGTACCTCCAAAGATGAAAGACTCCTAAAAGGATGAAATTTGCCTCAAGCTTTCAAAATATGATATCCAAGTTCATTACTCGTGTGCCACTCCACTCAACTGAAGTCAAATCCACCAGGCAGAATCACCGCCCGCGACCTTGTCTGCCATTTAGAAAATGACTTCCCAAACCACAGAGGGTTAATTTGGAGCACACCTCTCCACATGAAGGTCTGCTTTTATCTCTGAAGAGACCAAGGCAATATCTTGTCCAACACTGATATTTCCGTTTTCAAAAAAAAAAAAAAAAAAAAGTTTGTTGTTGTCGTTGTCGTTTCTTTTTTTGTTGTTTTTTTGTTTTTTGTTTTTTTTAAACCTCCCCTAAAGGTCCCAAACTACAGCCCTGGGCCTGTGAGTTCCTCGGAAGCTACCAGATTGTGCAGTGTACTATCACAGAATGTCATATTAGAGCCCTGCCACAGTCTCATCCAATAAGTAATCTGGCATGAAGAAAAGTTAACTGAATTAGTGGCCAACTGGGACACTTGGTGACCTACTCTTTAGGAACTAAGTCCTCTGAACTTTTCCATTCTGCTTTGCCTTCATACTTTAATAGGGACTGAATCCCCATTAACAATTGAGCGGCGACAATAAGTGCCATCAGGAAAAGGAAATTCAATTTTCGTGGGGGATGACAGCCTTACCTTTTCGCGCTTAATTGGCCGTATTGTCTCCAAAAGTTAATTGGTTACTTAGTCCAGGTAGTTAGTAAAATGTTTAGCTGCGTCAAAAAGCCCAGGCTCCCACTGTTAATGGGGCATGAAATGGAATGTTTGATACTGCAAATAAAATCAGTGATATTCAAGGATGTTATGGTAGGTAATGCGTTGAAACTGCCATTTAATGGGTCCTGGAAGATTAGGGTAGTGTCAGCCGGAACCGCCCGGTCTCTTTTCTGACATTGTTAGTTGCCTCTTCATTTACTTAACGGCTGTCTGCACTGATTACATAGGCATAAAACTCTCTACAAAAAAACAACAGAGACACGCTCTATTAGCAGTCCAATTAGAACTATTTGCATATTACAGTTCATTTCTGCTTAAGTGAATCCCTAATACAACTTTAGGAAAAAAAAAAAATTCTATTGTGTCATTTGAAAGAAAGAGAAAAGAAAAGACTTAAAGGTGATCTTTCTCTTTCTTTCTTTCTCTCACTTCAATTTTTTCCTCTTCTCTCCCCACCCCCAACCCCTTTCTCTCTTCCTCTCTCTCCTCCACCTCAGATATGTTATTATCTACTCTGGGGAAAAAAGGAGAAAAGACAAACTCTGAAACTTGAGATAACACAGTGGGTGTTTGTGACAATGAGGGCGCCGTTGTGATGGTTCAGTCCCGCGAAAGTCCAAAACGATGCTGTGCTCTGTCCTCCTTCCTTCAGAGAAGGTACAGACTTCTGCGAGGTGGTACTAGTTTGTGTTAGATCAGCTAATGCTTTGAATTTTCAAGCACAGCAGTTAACAATGTCCCTAGTGAGTCAGAGCCCTTTACGTGGTGCCCATGTCACACACTTAAGGAGAGTAGAAATGGGGCTCCAGTGTCTACCTCTGTGCAGACTAAGGGTTCCCACCGCAGACATCTGGTGGATGCACCACCCCACGTAATATATATATTTTTAAGGATTTTATTTATTTATTTGACAGAGATCACAAGTAGGCAGAGAGGCAGGCGGCAGGGGCTGGGGGGGGAAGCAGGCTCCCCGCCAAACGGAGAGCCAGACGTGGGGCTCGATTTCAGGATCCTGGGACCATGACCTGAGCTGAAGGCAGAAGCTTTAACCCACTGAGCCACCCAGGTGCCCCACCCCACATAATATTAACACGTATGAAATCAATTCGTTTACATACAGATGCAAGTAGTGGTGAGTCTGGTTAGAGCAACACCAGAGATCTTACCTTGTCAGACACTTCTCTGATTTTCTAAAACTTAGTCCTTAGAAATACCATCTCTGGATGGCTCTTCATAAAGGCATTAGATATATTTTATTTGTACTGTTATTAATATTAATAATGATGATCATATGGAAATCAGAGAGCCTTTTAGTGAAGTTGGAAAGGAGACTTTCACTAGCATAGGCTGTGATAAATACTAATGAATTAAAAACAACGTGCTGTCTTCAACCGCTGCTTTAAGAGGGCATGGAGGGTTTTGAGATGGCAAAGGCAGTTTGCAGCGGGTGTAGATGGACCACAGACAGGGACACTGTTTCCAAATCTCTTTGAGCCCTGGGAGTTAATAGGAGACTGGGAGATGGCAGAGATAATGCTCCGGTGGCCTAGAGGAGGCTGTTTGTTGGAAAAGAGATACAGGATCACTCCAGGGATGTCTGTGAGGTCCTGCTGTTGGGAAGAGGGGGGCAATGACCGGGGAGGGGGAGTAACCAAGAGGCCCATAGTGGGGAGGTCTCTTAGCGAGAGGATGAAGATGCCATGTTAGGAAGTTTCAAAGCACTGTCAGGACCATCCATCAGTCACTGGGGCTGATCCCCACCCCTAGCTTTTCAACCTAGTGCTGAACATTTTATCTGGGATGATTAAACAACTCCTTCAAGTATGTAAATGAATGAAAGGGGGGCAGGAACGGAAACCATCCTCAGAGCATCTGGTCTGGACAGCGCAGGAGTGGAGCCTGGGGGCAAGAGGGTGTATTTATTTCAGGGATCACCATGACAGTGAATCTGGTGAGACTGACAAGCGTCCCTGTGCACGGATCCCTGGGTCCTAGCCCTGGCTCAAGATCACATCTTCAGATTTCCTCAGGCCCGAGACTAGTGAGAGTCTCCACATCAGATGGTCGATCAACCCTCTCCTTTTGGGCGGATTCTGGGGTGATGTCTGTGAATGGGGATAAATTGCAGCCATTGGGTTTGTACCCTGTGCACAGTTACCTCGAAAAGCCCAGGGACAGATTTGCCATTTCCATGCCTTCGTACATTCCATCGGGGTGTTTCCAAAGCTCCTGCCACCGGGTTCCCTTCCTACCTGCAACCCTAATTCCACCGATCAGCCCACCCACCTCCACAATGACCCAGATTTGTCAACAGACCGAGGAGTTCAGGAGTTGAGCACCACAAAAAGGAGAGCAGAGGAGGAGATACTACAGGTGACAAAAAAACAAAAAACAAAAAACAAAAAAAAAAACATAACAAACAAACAAAAAACAGAGAAACACCAGCAATTCCTAAGTGGCCTTCACTCCCTTTCCAGGTCTCATCCATTATTGTAAGTCTAACATGTACGCAGAGGTACAAAAATGCGCGGGGGGAGGACAGGCGCCCGCAATCCCGGCCGCGCGCCACCCCAGAGCCTTGCAAACAAGCCCAAGCGAAAAAGCCAAACAGAGGTGAAGGTAAAATGCTCGATCTGTCATTTTCAATTCTTCTCGCCCCACGAGCGGAGCTGTAGTGTGAAATGTGTTGGCTCTGCCTGCCGTGGGTATTGTCGCACTGCCCCGTTGGGTCCCGCGCGCGCTCTGCAGCTTGTCACCCGCGCTCATTAACACCGCCCCCGGATGAGCACCATGGGCGGCCGAGGCTGCCAGGCCAGCCCTGTGCCTCGGCGCGGTGGCCCTGCCAGTGGGGGCGAGACAGTGCCAGGTGTGGTGAGCGAGACAGAGCAGAGACACGCACTTTTGCCCCTGAAAGCAGTGTTTGCACCCTGCCAGGAAAACAGCTCTCTGGAAAAGCCCTGCCTGCTAGTAAAATGGACTAAATCAGTAAACAGTGATTAAGGCTCTTGCTCGGCTGACTGTTGTCTCCACCTCAGACACATGGCTTCTCCTCCCTGCACACACACACACATGCACGCCCGCACACATGCATACACATATATGCAGAAAAAAAAATAAAAACCAAACCAAACCAAACCAACAACAACAACAAAAACAAGTTCAGTAGAGCCACACAATTGAGATCCAGAGGGAGCCGAGTGAGAAGATACCTATGGTTCATGTTCCTTAAAGGTGAGATGTTCTCTTTTCCTGAAAAATAAAATGAATATTTTAGGATAGTCATTTTGCCTACTTTTTTTTTTTGACTTATGTTGAGAATTGGCTTTCTAAATAAAACATCTAGCAATGAATGTAAGCGGTGGTTGTCCAGCTCCGAAATATGCGTAATGTAATCCCAATCCCTTGAATACGGGGGATAAATCAGAAGCAACATACCAAACCTTGATGTGTGCTGATTAGTAGAAACCTGTCATTTCATTGAATTGCTTTCTTAAGTCAGGAGAATAAACACCATATGCACCAGAGTCCAATCCAGCCATCCATTTACCAATAAGTACTCTATATATGCATGTATGCATGTCCTGCATTTTAATCTTCTTTATAACACTATAACCAAACTAAATGAAAATATACTTGTTTTTCACCCCAAAAATGTCCTTACATGAAGCATACTCATTGTACCTGTGCTTTGAACCAAATAGAGAGGGATGACTGGAACTCTAGAATACAGGAGTATAAATCAAAAAGACTCTGACAAGTTGGAGAAATGGTCAGAAACAAGCAGAATGAGGTCTTCTGAGTGCAGGGTCACACATCAGAGAAGACAAAAAAACAATGAACTCCACAAATGTGGAATCCAGGGCTCATAGTCACTGACAGGCTGACCATGAATCAGAAATGAGAAGCTGCGTGGGATTGGGGACTCAAGAGAAGTTATAGCCCCTGTCAGGCTCTTGGAGAAGAACTGTACCTAGCCCTAGACAACCCAACTGCGGTATAACCTTGACCTTGGTTCAGAATGGGATGCTGCAAGGTTATTTAGGAAGAGTCAAGGAAGTAGGGCTTTTCAATAAAAAAATTGAAAAAAAAATTGAAAAAAAGTGAAATATTTAATGTCTTCACATATGTAGATGAGAGTCCTCAGGGGAAGTTAGTAAATATTTGCATAGATTCTTCCCAGCTGTCTCTAAAAGTAGTGGTTTATGAAAAACAACTCAAGTTATTGGTGGAGGAACTGTCAAACTCAGGGGCCCACAGCATCTTCATTCATGGTCCCTAACAGTGATCCTAACACTGTGCACAGAAGGTTCTAAGGGATGGAAACCATGCAGAGTGTGAGGAAGACGACACAAAGTGGTGAGAAAGAAAGCCCAGATGTAGAAGAAAAGAAATGGAACATGAGTGCCCTTAGGGACACACAAAAATATCACACTCCGGAGGTGATGCGCCCAGTGGTGGTATGAATGAATACAGGGGGAGGGTTTTCTGGTTTCTTTTGTTTTGTTTTGTTTTGTTTTTTAAGATTTTATTTATTTGCACGTGCGAGAGAGAGAGAGAGAGAGAGAGAGAGAGGAGGAGGGGCAGAAGGGGAGGGCGAGAGAGAGTCTCACGCAGACACCTGCTGAGCGTGGAGCCTAATGTGGGGTTTGATCTCACAAACCTGAGATTGGGATCTGAGCCAAAATCAACAATGAGGTGCTTAATTGACTGAGCCACCCAGGCTTCCTAGGATACAGGGATCATAATTTCTTTAACTGATCCAGAATTGTTAGTGTCATGCAATAATTATAGTAAGAATGTCAAGAAGAAGAAGAAAGAGCAAGGGGAGGAGAAGAAGAGGGAGAAGAGAAGAAGGAGAAGACGAGGAAGAGGGAGGGGAAGAAAAAGTAGAAGAAAACGAAGGAGGAGGAGGAGGGAAAATGTTCACAGAAATATTAAAACTTTGTTGATCATTAACAATCATTCGTGTCTCCAGTTTGGTTATGAGGAAACTGAGCCCTAGAAAAGGCTTTAAGTAACTCACTAACCTACTCTCCCTAGGGATCACTGACTAGCATTTATTTAATCGTGTCTCTGTTAACAACAAATGTATTAGGAAAATGCTATAAACATAGGCCAATCCCTAAACTAAAATAAGGCTTATCATTTCTCAGTCTAACTTGTGTTTGTGTCTATGTTGGGAACAGTGGTTAGAGCATCAGTAATTACTGAAGCATTTTAAGATGGTCAGGCCACTTCATGGCTGAAGCCGGCCTTCATTTTGAGCCTTTGTGTGAGTGTATACATGTGCAGGGTGGGCTCTTTAATTTTCAGAGCCCAATGAAAATACAGGAGAGGCCAAGGACCCAGCAGTTCCCCACCCAGGAGTGGCCACCTAACACATGAAGAACAGCTTCCTACCTTCACTCACATTCTTTTTTCTTTTAAAGATTTTTTTATTTATTTGAGAGAGAGAGAGAGAGAGAGAGAGAGCATGAGTCAGGGGAGGGACAGACGGAGACGGAGAAAGAGAATCCTTAAGCAGAAGCCCACTCAGGGCTCAAACTCGCAACCCTGAGATCATGAACTGAGCCGAAACCAAGAGTTGGACGCTTACCGACTGAGCCAACTGGCAACCCCAATTCATTCACTTTCTAGTACACTTTAACCTCTGTGCTTGGATGTGTTCAGTTACCTGGAGTGGCCCTTGCGCATGTGCCTGCTGAATGCACCCTAACGCTAACAACACAGCTTCTCAACTCCATGGGCTAGGCACCCTCCCCAAACCTGTGTCCCAGCCTCAGGGGAGGCTGAGGACTGTGGTAGGACAGGGACCTGCTCTGGTCATAGTTTGTGAAGCTGGTGGTGGGTGTGAGTGTGTGTATGTATCTGTGTGTGTGTGTGTGTATGTGTGTGTGTGAGAGAGAGAGAGAGAGAGAGGGAGAGAGAAATGATACAATGGTTTTTCTAGATAACTTAAAAATATATTTTGATATTTACATAAAATAAGTATTGCAGTATTATCCCAAGTAAATACTACCCTGGAAATTAGCTCCCTTAAGGCTATGAGACTATGAACTGTTTCTGACACTCAAAATGGTTCACTGACTACCTCTTTTCAACATTTGGGGGCCAGTTTATACTCTCATTAATAAAAGTCATTGTTCTCCTTTACATAGAAAAATAGTATTTTATATACATATATGTGTGTTTATATATATATATAAATATATATAAATGCATACACAAATATATGCGCATTTAGTAAAATAAGTAGCTTATATTAATTCTAAGGTTTAATTCCCAAACTAACTACTTTCCTAGGAAGTGATATCTTCATTGATCTCTCTCTCTTTTTTTTTTTAGTCTCAGTATTTATAGACATCACTATTATTACATACAATGTGCCCCACTGAGATTGTATTTTTGAGAAGTTGGCAAATAAGATTGAAAATATCATAAGGGGATAACACAATGGCATAAAATAGCCTCAAACACCTCTGATTCCCATTTGATTTAGTCTTTACTCAGAGAACATCACCGAGGTAATTCATTGTTTATTAGCTCTTGAAAACATTTGCGGAATCGTTTGGCTTTTGGGAAGTTCACTGGAGGTCTAGAATGCCATCACAAATTTAGTGAAGCTCTTTCTGCAAAGAGTTTATGTCAATACTGATTACAACTGGGCAGGACAACGTCGTCCTACAGGTGGTCAAGGGAAGTGAATTGAGGCATCTCTTGCCTTCTTGCGTACCTTCCTCCTCGCTCACAGTTGTAGGTAAGATTGGGGTGGGGGGTCGCAGGTGGTCTTTCAACTCTGACGTATAATCACCAATCCAAGTAAAAGCAGGATGTTTGCTCTGAAAATAAAGCTTCCAAATTAGTCTCCTTCCAAGGATGGCTACCCCAATTCCCTCCATATAAACATTACCACTTGCCACTGCTTTTTGACTCTGTCAACAACTGCTGGTATTAAAAAAGTCAAAGTTGGGGGCGCCTGGGTGGCTCAGTGGGTTAAAGCCTCTGCCTTCGGCTCAGGTCATGATCCCAGGGTCCTGGGATCAAGCCCCGGATCGGGCTTTCTGCCCAGCAGGGAGTCTGCTTCCTTTCCTCTCTCTCTGCCTGCCTCTCTGCCAACTTGTGATCTCTGTCTGTCAAATAAATAAATAAAATCTTTAAAAAAAAATGTCAAAGTTGCCAATAGAGAATTGGAAAGGACGTTGGGCCACTTACAAAGCTTTCTGAGAGGTGCCCCCACCGTCCCATTAGTATCAGGCATCAATCAGGAGAACGAAATGTGATGATCCCTTCACTAACCTCAAATTTACCCTAAAAGTCAATCTTACACACCAGCCATGGGGATGGCCATTTTATATCAGCCTATCTGTCCTTTATAAATTCCTCCTTTATATTAAGGGACCATCTTCAAAAAATACTGGACAACTGTCAATATTATTGAGACAGCATAGTTAAAACAACAACAACAGGGACGCCTGGGTGGCTCAGTTGGTTGGGCGGCTGCCTTCAGCTCAGGTCATGATCCCAGTGTTCTGGGATCGAGTCCCACATCAGGCTCCTTGCTCAGCAGGGAGCCTGCTTCTCCCTCTGCCTCTGCCTGCCTCTCTGTCTGCCTGTGCTCTCTCTCTCTCTCTCTAACAAATAAATAAATAAAATCTTTAAAAAAAAACAAAAAACAACAACAACAACAACAACAACAAAAACCCAAGACCAAAGCAAAAGAGAGAAAGAGAGAAACAGCTTAGTTTCATGGAAAGAGCTTAGACATTAAAAAGATTAAATGCTGATTCTAATCCCATTTGCTGTGTGAATTTAGAGCGGTAGCTTGATTTCTCTGATCCTCGGAATTTTTAACCAAAAAGAGAACTGATAGAGATAGATGGGACAGCTATAGAGTGATACAGTGATAGAGATCTATGGGAGAGGTGTTTGCGCCTTGTAAATTACAAAGTGACATACATGCTTAATTATTACCTACTAGCAGATACGTAACATACAATGTAGTAGTGTTATTATTTTTTTTTTCTATGATCAAGAACTAAGGAAATGGAGAAGAAGGCTAGGGTATTTTTTATGAACTTAAGACGTGACTTACAGAAAGAAGAGCACAGCAATGCTGAAATGCTGAAATACCCCAGTTTAAGTTGTAGATAACTAATAATCCAAGGAAGGGCACTTGAAGCTCAGAGAAGAGAGAACATAAATATAAATCAAAATGGAAAAGAAAAATCAGCTTACTTTCCAATTTTTCTGACACCAACTTCATCCACATACCTCAATTACCCCACTCTACAGATTGTCCTATGGGTGCCCACAGTCCTGGTGTGGGTGAAGTTGACTGCTGTTTGCACACGCAATGAATCAGCTCTATTAAGAAAAAGTAATCAGAAATGATTTTATTTCCTCTATGCACCTCTGTTAATAAGAAGACTTAAATCCTGGGAGAAAGCACAGGTGAAAGAGAGCCCCATGGGTGTGGTTGGGACTCTTCATCAGAGTAACAGTTTGAAGAAGAGAGTCTTAGAGCAAAATGCAAATCAAATACATGCAGATACCCCCATATATTCACATACTATCTTCATCATTGATTAACCAGCCACATGACCTTTTCAGTAAGAGAAATAATTGGCAGTTTTAACAAACGAAAAATTGATCCCATTACTCAGGATAGAATTTTCCACCTTTTTCAAAAGAGATGCTTATTAAAGAGGTCAGTTCCTCTTTTTTTTTTTTTTTTCTTTTCTCAGGGTCATGCATATGTAAGTAAGCATGGCTATTATGTGCCATCTATGAGAATGGACGGGTGAGCCATAAACACAAACATTCAGACACGGCCAGGTCTCCGGCGTTTCTGTTCGCCAATTACAGTAATGCTGATGACATATCTAGTTTAATGCACATGGCATTAAAGTAGTCCCCCCTTTTCTAGGAAAATCTAATTACAACAAACCCAAGCACTCAATCAAACCTGTTATTCTGTGGCTAAACAGCTTGGCGTTAATGCAATTTGAGGAGATCCAGGCCGTGACTGGAAACGTCATGTATTAACAATAGCTAATGGGGGCTCCCGTAGGTAAATGAATATGCTAACAAGCGAGATCACTGCTAAATCTAATATCTTTAAGCTGTTTAATTCCAAACAGTCCCTTAATAAATCAATTGACCGGGAGAGCTGATGCCCCTATCAATTATTCAAGAGAGCAAATAAATATTTCAGATGATTTGATAGGAAGGCTAGTGCTGGTCTTATAGAAAGCTTTGCATTTCATTAGCCTCTTGCTAAAAGTTTTATAATGAGCGGAACACAGGTGGCATCCACACTGCAGAAATGGGAATGAGAGATATAAGAGATTGGAGACGAAGACTCCCTTCATCTCCGTATTATTCCATTATCCATACTTTTCTTTTGTAATGCGAAAATTGGAGTCAAGTCCCCCAAAGAATTATCATTCTCTGCAATCACAAAGGAAATTAAAATGATCAAAAGTATGTCATATTGCAAGGGTCTTAATTGTAATTCCTATTGGAAATGCAATTATCAGATACCAATATCGTGGATATAATTTATGCAGTTCCACATCCAAATAGCCCTTCACCAAATATTTAATATTATCAATTCCATTTTCCAGAAGAAGAAACTGAGTTCCCCTAGTCATTTATAAAGTGCTGACTAGGTCACCTGTGTTTGAAAGCAGCTGCTTTTTTTTTTTTTTTTTCCCCAGTGTTAGAGATCATTATTCATACTGAAAGCATACATTTCTGTTTAACATGATATCTGTCTTATGAATAATCTTTAATTCAGGCTTCTGGTTCTTTGTACCAGAAAGGAAAGAAAGAAAGGAAGAAAGAAAGAAAAAAAGAAAGAAAGAAAGGAGGGAAGAAAGAAGAAAAGAAGGGAGGGAAGGAGGGAGGAAGGAAGAAGGGAGAAAAGGAAGGAAAGGGTATTAAAGTGATTGACAACATTTTTTTAAAAGATTTATTTTGAAAGAGAGAGAGTACATGTGAACAGGGGAAAGGGGGATTGCAGAGGGAGAGGGAATAAGAGAAGCAGGCTCTCCACTGTATGCATGGAGCCTGATGTGGGTCTCTATCTCACGATCCTAGGTCATGATCTGAGCTGAAATCAAGAGGTAGAGGATTAATTGATAGAGCAACCCAGACACCCCAACTGACATCATTTTCCTTAGTGTGTGTGTAAATGCTTAGATGCTTAAAATGAACCTGGTCGAGAAAAATGAGAGGAAGCAAATGGAATAAAGCAAGGTCCTTACTCCTGAGAGAATGGAGAGGAAGAGAGTCATCCTATTTCTTTTTGTGTTACTCTGTGGGTGTGGTGACCCCTATCCTCCTGGAAATGCTTGAAAATTGCTGGTGTCTTAAAGAAGTATTTCCAAACTATGTGTGAAAGGAGAGGATTTGTTTTTTTTTTCCCTAAGCTTTGAAACTGATCAAACAACAACTTGATCAAATTTTCCAGTTGTGGGTCTTGAAACTAAAGTAGCGTGCCACGTCCTCTCAGCGTTTTACAGTTTACAAATGCAAAATCCCTGTTAAATTACTGTAGGCATTATTGCTATGAGAAGTACTGTAAAAGAGAAGAAGAATTTAGATTATTTGAAAAATAAAACTTAATTGTCAGAAGGGTTGAATATAGAAAGTTGATGACTATCGCTCTAAATGGAAAGATCCATATAAAAGTCACTGCATGAGGATTTTCTGCGCAGGCAGTTATACGCTACAAAATACTCAATGAGCTATGAAAGAGACATCTCAGCTACAGAAAATCATAATTTAATGTTAGTTTGTTCATTTTCAGCTTCATGAATCAATAGGGTAAATCCTTGGTATTATTCTGTAAGTAAAATCTGGTCATGTTTAAAATCAGATTTTGGTTCTTCTACTCACCAGAAATATCCTTCCAGGGAAGCCATTTAATTAAGTGTTTTTTGTTTGTTTTGTTTTGTTTAATATTCTAAATCTCACAGGAATCTTGAAGGATTTGAAGGAGTTGGTAGACTCAACATATGAGGCAATGTTCCCATGTTGTCCTACCCCAAATACCTAGTTATTACAAAAAATAATTAAAAAAAATTAACTCCATCTACAAAAACAAGGAAAGCCATATTGCATTAGAAATTAAAAAGAAATCCCAGAGAAGAAAGTCATATGAAATAAGACCTAAGAAAGAGATGAGAACGAAAAATCTATGGAGATAGAACTGCTATAGCAGGTGGAATTCTGTCCTGGGGAAATGCCAAAGAGAGGTGGGAGAATGCACACCCCATGGAGTGATACTATGGTCACCACATCAGGCTGATTCAGGAAGCCAAGCTCATTCCAGCTCTCAACTTGCTGAAGGCATCTCCGGAGAAAGAGGATGATGACACCTATATGGAAAGAGACATCTCCAAACACCAAAGACTAAAGACTAGTGCTTCCTCCTCATGGGGCAACTCATGTTGTGCACTGTGCCATCGCTGGAGGAAGGCCTCTGTAATTACATATGTCAATCTGTGCCCATGCCCAAGAAACACACACAATTGAGCAATAACAAGAAGGACACCTACCTCCACAAATTATACTCGGGGAAACAAAGAGTGTTAATAGAATGAACAGACCAACATATTAAAATCAACACCATTAAAAATTATTTTTCTAAGATTTTATTTATTTATTTGATAAACAGAGATCACAAGTAGGCAGAAAGGCAGGCAGAGAGGGAGGGGGGAAGCAGGAGCCCTGCTGAACAGAGAGCCCAATGTGGGGCTTGATCCCAGGACCCTGAGATCATGACCTGAGCTGAAGGCAGAGGCTTAACCCACTGAGCTACACAAGCACCCCTAAAAATTATTATAATTAACACTACTAATAATGGTGATATAATTTTGATCCAATGAGCAAATAGCACACTAAGTGTAACTAAGAAACATATTTAGTGATCTGGAAAAGTGTCTAATATTTATATAGGTCCCTGTAAGACTATTCAACTAGAAATTGATCTCACACTAACACTTGCCAAAGACTAGCTTGAGATGAAATATGTCAGCAGTGGTTGAAGTGAAGCCACAGACAAGCCTCTTGTCTCTCTTCCGGAATCCCCATGTTTTATTTTCAGATGAAACTCAATCATCAGACTACAATCACCAGGCCAGAAACATCTTAACTTTTCGGAGCAACGCCTTCTCTGCATTAAGATTTAGAATTATGCTCTCAGCTTTCATTGAAGGATAATATAGGGAATGTCCTTTGGAAGAATGCTCTGTGCATTTGGAAGATCAGAACTGAAGATATTGCTCACCACAATATCTAATGTCCCTTAGATGAAGATTTATATGGCAATTTTTGTGTGGTATATTTAACACCAGAAAAAAAAATTTTCTCCCTAGGTGATTTCTTTTATATAGTGATAAGAAATCTTTATTTCAATATGTATCCCTTTTGCTCCATCTACCAGGAAGCCCCTTGCTAAATTTATCAATGAACAAAATGATTACAGATATATAAACATACATTTTTGGGTTCTTCATCTTTAAACCTGTTTTATTTTTAAAATTTAACTCCATGTAATTAAAACAAAAATAATGCTTGATATTTTAAGTTGCCTAAAATGTTGTTGAAGTATGTGAAAATATATAACAAATAAATAGGAAGTCATGAATCGAGTAGGGTTCCATAATTCATCCAAAAGAGTGACCTCTGAGTTCTGTCTTATTAGAATCAAGATAACACATCCTAACCTCAATTACTCTCAACACTGTTCAAAACTTACGTACGCTCCACAACTCTTGCAGACTTTTCCCTTTATATTCTAGCATCTGTACCACCGGCCTTCTTTCTCACCTGCATCAGATGACTTCCCATCCTCCTCAGAAGGAAAAGCTTTAGCGAGAAATTCTTTTCCTCACTACCAATTATGTAAACTTGTTGATATCTTTCATTCCTCTCTTTTTCAAGAATTGAGTTTGAAGGAAAGGAATTTGGAGGAGGATGTGGAATTTAGATGGAATTTTTATTATATTATATTTTCCAGCAGAGATCTATAAGGGAATTGAGGTCTTGAACAACATTATATACCAGCTAGACTTAATAGATACATATAGATACATTCTGTGATAATATTCTTCACTCATGAAAGCAGAATACATGTTTTTCTCAAGTGCACATGGAACATTTTACGGTATAGATCATACGTTAGACCACAAAATAGGTCTCAATAAATTGTAAAAGATTGGCATTATAAACAAAGTATCTTTTTTCAATTACAGTGCAATGAAACTAAAAGTTAAAAGCAAAAACAAAACTGGACAATTTGGAAATATATGATAAGGGGAAGAAATATTGATGATAACAAAAGAGAAGAGGGGAAAATAGGGATAGAAAATGTAGGTGAGTTTACATAATTGGCAGCTGGGAAAGGAGAATCTTTATTTAAGGCAGGGCATAACATTCTTCAACTATTATTGTAAAACTGCCCATTTCTCTCTTCAATTCTGTCAGTGTTTGCTTCATAGTTTTGCTTCATTGATTGGTGCATATAAGCTCATAATTGACATATCCTCATGATGACTTGACCCTTTTATCAGTATATAATTTTCTTTTTTGTCTCAGTATAATTTTTGTCTAAAGTTTATTTTGTCTTATATTAATATAGCCACCCCCACTCTTATTTTGTTAGTATTTCCATGGAATATCTTTTTCCATCTTTTTTACTCCCATCCTCATTGTGTCTTTAGATCTAAAGTGAGTCTCTTGTAGACCATACGAAGTTGGATCTTGTTTTGTATTCTAAAATGTTTTGGCGATCTCTGCCTTTGGTTTGGAGAGTTTAATCCATTTATGTTTTAAGTAATTACTGATAAGGAAGGACTTAGTTCTGCCTTTCTACTATTTGTTTTCTACTGCTTTGTTGTGCTGTGTTTAGTTCATCTTTTGTATATTTTATAAACATTTTCTCTGTGGTTAGCATGAGAATTACATATAACATTCTAAAGTTGTAGCACACTAATTTTAACTGATACCAACTTAACTTCCATTGTAAACAAAAATTCTGCTATTGTACAGCTCCATGCTCTCCTCTTTATGTTACTGATGTTACAAGCATTACATCTAGCCAAAAACATGTGTTGATATTTTATGTATTTATCTTTTAAGTCCTATTGTAAGTAAAAAGTGGAGTTACAAACCAATGTTACAATAATACTGGCTTTTATATTTGCCTATGTAGTTACCTTTAGCAGAAATATTTATATCTTCATGCAGCTTTGCTTTACTGTCTAGTTTAAAGGAGTTCCTTTAGAATTTCTTATAGGACAGAACTAATGGTAGTAAACACCCTTAGCTTCCATTTATCATAAAATATCTCAATTCCCTCCACATTTTTCTAGGACTGTTTGGCTGGATATAGTATGTGATGAATGACTTTTCTCTTGCTTCTTTCAAGAGCCCTTGTTTGTTGACAGTTTTATTATAATGTGTCTCTCTTTAGGTCTATTGAATTTATCCTGTTTGGAGTTCATTAAGTTTATTGAATTTGTAGACTCATGCATTTCATCAAGTCTGGTAAGTTTTCAGGCATTATTTCTTCAAATCTTTCTGTCCCTACATTTCTCTCTTTTCTCTTTGTAAGACTCCAATAGTGCATGTGTTGGTCTGCTTGATAGTGTTTCAGAAGTCTCTAAGATTCTGTCCATTTTTCTTCATTCTTTCTCTTTCTGATCTTCACACTCCATAATTTCAGTTGTTCTGTCTTCAAGTTTAATGATTCTTTCTTCTAATAGCTCAAAGCAGCTCTCCAGTGAATTTTTCATTTTAATCATTATACTTTTCAGCTTTAGAATTTCTTTTTGATTGTTTTTTGCATTTTTCCATTTTATTTTATTTTATTTTATTTATTTTCAGTGTTCCAGCATTCATTGTTTATACATCACACTCAATGCTCCATGTAATCCGTGCCCTCCATAATACCCATCACCAGGCTCACCCAACCCCCCACCTCCTTCCCCTCCAAAACCCTCAGTTTGTTTCTCAGAGTCCACAGTCTCTCATGGTTTATCTCCCCCTCTGATTTCCCCCATCTCCCTTCTCCTCTCTATCTACCAATGTTTGATTCTTTTGTATAATTTCTATTGGTATTCTCATTTAGTTTATGCATTGTTCTCTTCATTTCCTTTAGTTACTGTCTGTTTCTCTTTAGCTATTTGAGCATATTTTCTTTTTTTTAAAGAATTTATTTATTTATTTGAGAGAAGAAGAGTGAGCAAGAAAGAGCAAGCATGAACAGGGAGAGGGGCAGAGGGAGAGAAGCAGGCTCCCTGCTGAACAGGGATCGATCCTGTGACTCTGGGATCATGACCTGAGCTGAAAGCAGGTGTTTAACAAACTGAGTCACCCAGGTGCCCCTATTTGAGCATATTTAAGATAGTTTTTTAAAAGTCTTGTCTAGCAACTCAGTGTCAAACTTCTTTGGGGATAATTTCTGTTTATTAATTTTATTCTCTTGTATGAATTATGTTTTCTTGTTTCTTTGTATATCTTGTGATTTTGTTGTTGAAGATTGGTCATTTGACTATTGTAATGTGGTAACTCTGGATATCAGATTCTCTTTCTTCCCCAGAGTTTGATTCCTCTCTCTCTCTCTCTTTCTCACACACACACACACACACACACACACACACACACACTTACACTCTTTTTTTTTAAGATTTTATTTATTTATTTGACAGACAGGGATCACAAGTAGGCAGAGAGGCAGGCAGAGAGAGAGAGAAGAAAGCAGGCTCCCCACAGAGTAGAGAGCCTGATGTGGGGCTCGATCCCAGGGCCCTGGGATCATGACCCAAGCCGAAGGCAGAGGCTTTAACCCACTGAGCCACCCAGGCGCCCCTCACACACGTACACTCTTGATTGTTGAAGGCTATAGTAGTCAACTTGTTTGAGACTTTTCCAAATTTCTTTTCAAAGACTATTTCTTATCATGTATGAACACTAATGTTTCTGTTTCTTTGGCTTATGATCAGCTAATGTTTTGACAGGGATTTCTTTGAATACAAGGAACTTTTCCAGTTTTTATAGATTGACTTTGTTCTGAGGTGCTAATCAACACTCATTTAAGCCTGCTCCAAATCTAGGAATCAGGCCAAGGTGAAAGCTTATGTCTTCACAAGACTTTCCTGAGCATGCATCTTGCATGGAAATATTCCTGGCCTTCTAAATTTCCCCTTAAATGTAGCTGCTTTTGAATGTCCTAATTTTCCTCCAGCTTCTCCTCTAGGCCTTAAATGGTCTACTGTATAGTCCACTTACAATTCCTTGTTCTAGGTGTCTGGGAGTCTGTAGACCCCTTGTAGCTTTTACAAAAAGTGCCTGCTGTTTTTCTGCCCAAGTTCTAAACTAGGCAAAATAGAGATAAACATCTTGTTTTAGTCCTTTGGGTATCTTCCAAACAGGTTAGAACAAATGTCTACAATAATTTGCATTAAGGTCTGCTCTGCTCCTTCTGGTTTGATGGAGGAAACTGGGAGCCAGGTTGCTGCCTCTTCAAAACCACAACCATTGTTTTGCTAGGAGAAAGCAAGGTTAAGAGTGACTCAGAATGCCACAAACTTGTCTTACCTTGTAAAGACGACTTTTTCTTGATTGGCTGTTACGAACCTTTGATTTTTTTCTAGAGCTGACAAAGTTGGTTCAAATAGTTTATTTTATTTAATATTTCTTTAGGGGAATACAAAATTGAGGAATCCTAGTTCACCAATTTGTTCTCTGTATGTGCTTTTAAGCTGCCACATTGCCAAAAGCCTTAAACAATGGGGTAGGGATGCCAGAACATTAAATTAAGTAAGCAACAATAATAACAAAACAAGTTATAATAGTTTAAAGTGTTATCAGACTTGAAAATAAAAGCATCAAACCAGTGAATTTTACTCAGGTTAAAATTAACAATATAGGGACTGACAGGTATTCCCACTCGCATGGCCTATGAGTCTTTGTAGAAGGAGATCTTTAAATTTCTTCAGTAAAAAAGTAGTAGGAGAACAAAGAGACATGAACAGCTAAGAGTACATGAAGTTTGTTGAAAGGTAGAGGTTTATTCAGTCTTGATTTTTTCTTTTTCAGTGATTTCTGAGGTTGTATACAGCTACTTTTGCTTAGAGACTATTTTCAGTAGATGCTAAAGCAGATTATATGAAAGGTAGGGGAAAATGGTCCACTTTAAGAAGTCAGGTTTATCTTCAGAAAAGACAAGTGGGACTTAAATGCAGTTGATTCCTCAGCAGAAGCTAGAGATAATATCAGTATCCCGAAACTGTGCTGGTCATGAACAAGTATTGCCATCAGGAGAACCTTCCTAGTACATCTAAACACACCACAATAAATAAATAAGTCTTCCAGAAGCAACTAGGCTTCCGTTCTCTGTAGTCCATCAGCCACATTAACTGAGAATCAAAATGTTACATTCATCAGCTTTAGCTGAATTAATTTTAATGAAGGGGTATACTCTATTATTTTTTTCTCACTTATTAGAAGCTCTCAGATCCAAGTGTTCTTTTTGGATTAATATTTATTGAATATTTCACCGTTTGTGGGGGGCACTTTTTTGTGAATTATCTCAGACACATAGTATTTCCCTCCCATTATAGAAAAGAAAAAAAATGGGCTTACAGATTTAAAATCTGACTGAAATCTCAAGGCTAGGAAATTATAATAATGGAATTTATTGTGGGTCTTTTGATGCTGCTAACACCAAAACTGATATATATATATATATATATATATATATATATATATATATATATAGTTATGCTGCATATTTGATGCTGCATCTCCCCCATGGAATCACTCTTTCTCTCTTTCTGTCACTTGTGACCTGCTACTTTATATTTAACAGAAATCCATCGATAGCTCCATGCCATTGACCTTTAAGAGACCTTCACATATTTGATGGTGTTTGTCATTTTTTTCCCTGCATCTTTTCTATTCCAACCAAATGTCCCCTTGTTCTTTAACTCTGTTCCACAGGTGAATCTTAAAGTATACCACCAATTACAACAGGAAGAACAGCCTGGAACAGACAGCATCCTTACAGGAGTGAGATGTACTGGTTTTACACCCTGCACCAAGAACTTGCTAACTATATGGCTACAAGAATGATATTTACCCCTAAACCTGAAGATGAAAGGGTTACCATCCACAGGGGACTTATGTAAGGGATGAATGAAATCATCTGTATAAAAGCTTAGCACACCCGCTCCTTCCTATTTGCTGGATGGGATGCTGCCTGACTCAGGAATGGTCGGATAAAACCAATTAGGTCTTTATAAACAGACAAACAGTACATTTGATACATAACTAATGTCAGTTGTTACAAATGTTCTTTTCTAATATTCCAGTTGTCCCTTTTCATTTAAAACTTGCTCTCTAGGACACTGGAAAATACTCCCAAGTTTGCATGATCAATTTTGAGTACCGTGAGCCTATTCCTGATATAAATACGTTATTATACGTCTACCCCCATCCCAAATCACAGTACTTTTGTAACCACATCTTTCTGGTGACTTAAATGATGCTTACTTCTAATTTAAGCCCTTAACTATTTTTTCTCTCTTAGTTTCTAGACAGACAGAGATAGATAGTCTTACTATAGCTAAGCCACATTTTCTCTAATCTGTTTCTCAGAATTTGGAATTTGAATCCCAAGTGCAAAGCCTTACATTTTTCTAAGTTTCAACTTCTTAATCTGAGTTCATTTGGGGTATCCATTTAACTATCTAACTGTTGATACCCTTATTCTTCTGCCATGAGTAGATTCTATTAACGTGTCTTTTATCCTTCTACAAGTTGTCAAGAAAAACATGACTTGGAGACCTGTGTGGAGAGAGCTCTATGACATGTTACAAGTTCCCCCTTATGTCTGTCATTTGACATATATTTATATAACATCATGACATAGTAATAAAAGCTAAATTTTTTAGAGCTTACTCTTTTTGTGTGCACTGTATAGTTTGATTTAAAACAATTAACTCCTGCAAACATTAAAAAGAGCTTGGAAATTAAGTATCACTGTCCCCATTTTGCTAATAAGGAAACTGAGTCACAGACAGGTTCACAAATATTCCCAAGGTCACTCAGAGATCTTCCCCTTCTCTAGCCCAGCAAGATTTGTTGCCAGCACATGACCACTAATCATGCAGAAGTTTGCATCAGGTAACTTACAAAACAAACAAATGATGTTTTGAGCCCTTTTGAGAATTACTTTCCTTTTCTTACATTGCACAATGTGATTGCCATCATATTTTGGAAATTATTTAAAAAATTCAAAGCAGGGGCGCCTGGGTGGCTCAGTGGGTTAAGCCGCTGCCTTCGGCTCAGGTCATGGTCTCAGAGTCCTGGGATCGAGCCCCGCATCGGGCTCTCTGCTCTCTAGGGGAGCCTGCTTCCTCCTCTCTCTCTGCCTGCCTCTCTGCCTACTTATGATCTCTCTGTCAAATAAATAAATAAAATCTTAAAAAAAAAAATTCAAAGCAGCTTGATATAATAGTCTCAAATCAAAGTATAGAGAATATACTCATCTAATTAGAAGTATCTGTTGTTGTGAGTTCAGATTTCCTCCATTTACTAAGATACTTCCTGACACTGGATGATTGAGCTATAGATTTTGGGAACACTGTACAAAATCATTAAGTCTCTTCATCAATATATCATTGTAGAGGCAGGAGAGGCTCACTAAACCCCACTGAATTTAAAACCTGATGATAACTTTACTCATAAATGTTTTAGGGGCCACAGACATATTATTTTGGTTAACATATAGTATTTCAGAAATAATTTCCTACTGATATCTAAAGAAGCATGGAAAGGAAATGCGCAAAATATTTTAACTGGTGTCTCATCTCAGACATGGATAGAACCTCACTGGGGATGAGTTAGTTGTTTATCTACACATGCTTTTCTTCTCTTTTCATTAATTTAATTTAATTTAATTCCATTTATATGTAACCTGAGAGTAGCATTCCCCTGCAGTATGCCCACTCCATTTGTAAACTGAATTGAAGTCATCATCCCAGCTTTAATGGCTGTGAAGGACTGAGAAATTAATAGCTCTCTCTTGAATTAGTAAATTATATTTTTCCAAAGAGAGAAAAGTACCTCATAAAAATAAGTGACTAGAGTCACTTTTATTTTATTTTTATAACAAGTCTTTTTATGCTATAGTTTTAAACCCCCTTTTACAATAACATCTTGCATTTATATAGTGCTTTATACTTTTTGAAGCACTAGCGTGCCCATTATCCTATTTTATCTTCACAACAACCTTCAGACTTAAGTAGAGTAGAGCTAAGAGGAGGTCTCAGCCTCAGACTGAAGCAGGAGAATATTAAAAGACTTTTCACAAAGTAAGCTGATGGGCCAGGTCTGGGCCTCCTGGCTGCCAGTCTGGAATGTTCTGTAATGTTTCTGCTTGCTCGGAATAGGCAAATAGAGAAAGCACTAATGGAAGGAGAGTTTCTTACTAGGATGTACATCCAATGCTTAAAACAAAACAAAACAAACAAACATATTACCAAATGAAATGTTCATAATAATGAAATAAGTAATTTTTTTTATTTTATTTTTTTTTAGATTTTATTTATTTATTTGACAGACAGAGATCACAAGTAGGCAAAGAGTCAGGCAGAGAGAGAGTGGGAAGCAGGCTCCTTGCTGAGCAGAGAGCCCTGTGTGAGGCTCAATCCTAGGACCCTAAGATCATGACCTGAGCTGAAGGCAGAGGTTTAACCCACTGAGCCACCCAGGTGCCACAAAGTAAAAGTTCTTAAGAAGTGCCTGGATGGTTCCGTCAGTTAGGCATCTGCCTTAGCCTCGAGTCATGATCCTCAGGGTCCTGGGATTGAGTCCCAAATTGGGAAACCCTACTCAGCAGGGAGTCTGCTTCTCCTGCTTTCTCTATCCCTTCCCCCCAGCTCATGTTCTCTCTCTCTCTAGCTCTCTCTTTCTCTCTAATAAGTAAATAAAATCTTTGAGAGAAATGAAAAGAACATTTTTACCTAAACTATAGAAAATAACATCGTAGTTTAAAACCTTAATATCCACATACACACACAAATATGCATATTTAATAGTGTGAAGGGTAAAGTCATCTTCTGATTTGAATACATAAGCCTAATTCAAAAAGGGAATTTTTTAAGATACGTATTTTTAATTAGAATTTAATTTTATAAGAAAAAATGAGGGAAAGCATTAATGTGTCTTTTTAAACTTCATTTTAATGTATTCCTCCATTTTTATTAGCCTATAATTGTTACATAACCTATGTTAACTCTATTTGTCGATTATCCTAAATATCATATGCTGTATAGTTTTTTACACTTCTTCAGGATGACACGTTTGTTTCCAAAGCTCACAAAATCTAACATATATGTAATACATTTCTAGGGATATTTGCTTAGTTCAGTCACACACAAACGCATTTTGTTTTTTTCTGAGCACTTACTGTTCTCCAGATTCCATCCTAAGCAACACAATAAAAAAGGTAAATAAGGGGCACCTGGGCAGCTCAATCAGTTAAGGCTTGGACTGTTGGTTTTGGCTTAGGTCATGACCCATGATTTCATGGGTCATGATATTGAGCCCCCATGGTTGGGGAGGGGTCTGTGCTCAGCGGGAGTTTGCTTGAAGACTCCTTCCCTCTGGCCCTCCCTCCACTCATGCATGCTCTCTCTTTCTCTCTCTAAAATAAATAAATGAATCTTAAAAAAAAAAAGTAAATAATACTTTGATGCCCTTGGAAGAGAGACACTTTAACTACTAGTGATAAAATAATGTGTGAAAAGGTAAATACAAAATACCGTGTGGATACAAACAACAAAATCATTAATTCTTCCTAAATTATTAAGGAAGACACTATAGAGGGACTATTTGGCTGAGTTCTGTGTTGAGCAGTAAACTACCGAGAAAAACTGGGGAGCACGAAGTTCAGGTGAAAGTATCAACTGAACCAAATCGACAATGCTGGGGTCCAAAAAAGGAGGATGGGAGAGGAGCTGGGTTAAGGGGTTGTTTGGGACCAGGTAATAAGGAACCTAAAAAGAGAGGCAAGAAAATGCTAAGCTTATATCCTACACGTTGAAAAATCTTTCAAAAGGATAAATGCCATTTCAATTAAAATGACAAAGTATGACCAATATGCTTGAAAACATTTTGTGTGTATAAAGCATAGGAATTCACTCAAACTGGCTTTAATGTCATAAACTTTCCCAAACATAGACACACACACACACACACACACACACACACACACACACACCCTGAGGTCACAGGTTTTTCCTACTAACCAAGGGCATGGCATCCAGCCAGGAAAACTCACAAACATCAAAGAAGGAAGCCAGGAAGGCATTCAGGAACCATGGAAACTCATCCCATCCTCTCTTCAGAGCCTTGCACGTCTCCGTATTTGCAGATCTTTCCATGTGCTTTGCTGCCTTTTTCCACAAATTGCCTCCTTGACTGAGGCAGATGAAGGGTGCCTCACCTTCTTGAGTTTGCAGGTCCCCTTAATTGAGTTCTGTGCAGTCCAGCTTGTGACGAGACACTCTGACTGAGCTAGAATGGACCAACTGAATGGAATCATCTTAGGGTAGTAGCATTTGGAGCAAGGTTGCCTTGGGGGGCTCCTTAACTGTAGGTGAAGGGATTTGCGGCCATGCTAGATGTTGGTTAGGAGCACAGATGCTGAATCTGAATTTTCTGTTTTCGAATCCTAGCATCCAACCACCTTCCTATGTGACTTTGAGCAATTTCCTTAACACCAGATATTATATACCACATTACCACCGTTTTACTTGGGTAGGACCATCGAGGCACAGAGAAATTAAATAACTAGTACATGCATGGGTCAGTGCAAGGATTTGCAGTCTTGTCTTCGAACACACCTCTTAATCACTAAGTTATTCTAATTGTAAGGAAACACATGGACATGCTTTCTATCTTTGCTAAGACATTTAAAAATATTTCTTTGTTTAATCAGGCCAGTAGCTATTAATAATAGAGCAGTCAGGGGATCAGGGGAGAAAAAAAACTTGAAAAAGAAGGTACTTAGTATTTACCTATAAAAATATCATCTCTTTGGAAGAAAATAGCATAATGAGATTTTTTTTTTTTTGCTTCACTTTCTATTTAAAAGTGGGTTTTTTGTTTCAATACACATATTTGTGGTTCCAGATGTATCTTTCTGTGAAAAATAACCCTTCATATATTTCTAGCAAACAATGGGATGGCAAATTCTTCCTAATTCTTTTATTCTTCTCCACTCTGGAAGATTAGCTTGCTGTCAAGTTCTGGATAATTGCAAAAATATCTAAGCTAGTTTTATAATATTATTTATCTTTACTGCTGAAAACCCAGCAGGTGAAGAAAAATGAAGACAATTTGGTAAATAATGGATGCAGAGATGACTTATTGTTTTTCTGCAATGAGAAATAAGCACAGTTTATTATGTGACCTTTCTTCAAGTACCTGTCAAGAACTCAGAAGTAATAAAGCTTTACTTGCAAAGAGTGACTGATTAAAAAAAGATATGCACTTAAAATGCTGTCTCTCCTTATTAAAAGCTAATCTCCCATGTGTGTATCCACAGAAATCATGAGAGATAAAATTCCTCCACCCCTCCAAAAACATAGTTATGGTTTTCTCCCACATAATGCCCATCAGTGTGTCCACACTAGACGGTTATATTTTTGGACGCACTTTGGTTTACCATACACTAGAAAAGAAGATCTTCGACAACATATGTATGTTTTTTCTCCTCTACCAAAGGTCATCTTGGCTTCTGATCATTTCTCTTCTGGTGGGGCTTGAGGGGAGAAAGCTCTTTTGACTTTCAGAGCCCTTTAGCGTCCAGTGGCTGCTTTTATTTCTATGAAGAGGCCAAAGCTAGCAGTTTCTTTTCGAACATCAAGTCTAGAACTTCACCTAATTAGAACATTCTGGAACTACGTGTGCATCACACGACATTTCAGAATGACTGCAGCGGTCGTAAAATATTGTTGCAGCCCAGCTTTGGGAATGCTGCCTTCAACAATCTGGCGTATTGGAAAGATTTTTGTTTCATTTAACCCTGTTGGTATTCTAAAGTTATAAGATTACTCACAAACTAGACAAGATGATTTTGTCAAGGCATAAACATTTAACACATGTTCCTTTTGTCAGGCCAAGTTTTTATGCTCTTAAATAAAAGCTCTTTTTGCATGGAAGGTTCCTATAAAATACAATGAGAAACACCTCTTAAATGAAGGCAAAGTTAATAAGACGAATGAAAAAAACAATTGGAAACTGAGTCACGGCAGCAACTTACTTAGGATGGCATAGGGAAATAATGATTTTCGATTCTATTTGACATTTTGTGAAGAATACAACAACCTATTTTTTTAGAGTACACTATTTAAAATGTGTCTTTACTGGTCTAGGCTCTGTAATTAGCAGGATGTTGAATTATCTTCCCACACAAGAAAGAATGCACTGGGGTTCCATGGATCAAAATGATTGCTTGACCACACACACACACACACACACACACAAAATGAGCATACAATAATAGTACAATCTTTTTGTTGGTAAATGTTTGTAATTCATTTATTTTTTTCATTTTTTTTGTAATTCATTTTTAAATGTCAGAAAGGAGAGGAATGTGTGCTGCAAATTTCATAAACAGTAATCACATAAGCTTTTAATTTTACCTATAAAAGCTCATAATCTAAAAAATTAAAAAAAAATAAAAAATATATAAGTAATCCTTTAATAAAATATATTCTATGCCAGGTGCAGTTCTGTTTTGTTTTCATATTTTGATGCAACTGTTTGGCCTTGAGTTTTGAAAGGTTTCTTGAGAAACTGCATTTAACTTCTATTCGCTTGTAGGTGACAGAGAAAAAAAAAAGGAAGAAATAGAAAAAGAAAAAGGGGGAAAAATCCCAAATAATGAAACTCCTTTTAATATTTTTTAAAGAAAATATATTCTATAAGGTTTTCTTTTCTTCTGTGAAATGATCAGGTGTTTGAAAATCCTTGTCACTTTCTTAAATATGAGATAAATTACCTTATTTTCACTCAGAAGAAAGCTTACATTGCACTTTATTTGTAAACTGACTCAAAACATTTGAAATAAATAATTCTTCTAAGACATCCTAGAGTAAATGAAGAACAAAACAAGATTAAAAAAAAACAAAACAAAAACAAAAACTTGGTGTGATGTGCTCATTTGGATTGCCAATTCTAAACACAGTGTTCAGGTTTTTGTTTTTTCTTTTTATTGCTTCCAGAAGAGAACCAAAAATTGTGTGTGTGTGTGTGTGTGTGTGTGTGTGTGTGTGTGTGTGCATGCCAGCACGTGTGAGAGAGAGAGAGATGGAGGAGAGGACATATGGATGCTCTCTTTACCTACTGGTAACTACTTGGTTAGCCTGATGACTGATATAGTGAAAAAGTCATAGCAAACATAACAGGAGAACAAAGGAATTTGTCAAAGTAAGCTGGGAATCAGAAATAAAAAATACACATTCTACCCTCATCTAATCAAAGTAGATGACTTTGTGATACTTCTTTTAGAGATGATATTTTAAGATATTAGAGGTTCAAAGATTGATAAAAATTTTGAGTTTGTTTTTGTAAGTTTTCTAAAGCAAATCAATAATTAAGTACCTTACTTTTTTTTTTTTTGAGCATTTTCCCCAGCAATGGTAGAGTGAGGTAAAATCAGAATTGTAGGAAAATCTGAAAATTGATTTTCCAGTCCTACTGTACCTCTCTGTATTTTCTTCTTTAGTCTATTTTTCCATACCACGTTCTTAAGACACACACAGACACACACATAGACTCATAGACACAAACACATATTCTAACACCATACAAATATTGGTAATGTGTAGCCATAAAATGATCTGTAAGTCTACTTCGTTTTTTTCTTTAAAACTTAGTGCTAGTGAATGAGACAGAGTGATAATTGTATGTGTGTTCTTATTCATCTGAACACTAAGAACTGATTTTTGAAATAAAGAACTTAAAATTTAGAAACTTGCAAGTTCGGTATCAAAACGTATGAAATGTGCTTGTACCTTTAATATGTAAATCTATTAAAATCCAGCCCTCCACAAGGCGAGGGTCTCCCTGCTTATTACTTTATGACATTTCCAGACTAAAGGTGCAGGAGGGGCTCACATTAATTTGCTTTATGTTTGACTAGAGAGGCTTCCCATAACTATTAGAGCCCACTTCAGGCTCACTTCATTTCAGAGTTGTTGTCAGTCATTTGAGAGTGATATGGCCTGCGGCCCAGGAAGAATAAACACATCATATATTAGGTAAAGCTGTGATGTATGGGGGTTGCTGAAAGCCAACACCTCTTTCTGAGGACAGAGAAGATCAGAAAGTGGGAATGAGATTAGGGTAAGAAAAAGTATTATAGGCAGGGGTACAGCCAGTGTTTCTGGAACATTCCAGCTCAGGAGAAACTGAGTGGGCAAAGCTGGATTCGTTTCCTTTACACTTCGGTGTGTTTTGTGGTGGTTGCTCGGAAAACAAGATTTGGTTAGGGACCACATTGTTTATTTCTCTTTCCATTATCAAGCACTGAAATTAAACAACATTGAAGAACTGATATCACAGATCAACCCACAACACTTCGGTCTCAACCACGGTTGACAAGTGGTCAGGAGTTGAGGGATTTCTCTAAGTCATCATTGGAATCCACACATTTTGCTTTTGTATGCTCTTAAGTGTTTCATTCTGCATATTTTTGAAAGTAGATTTTGTTTAAAAGTTGGCATTAGAGAACTGGAAATTTTTTGTTGTTGTTCTAGAAATGACAAATCTCTTTTTCTGCCCCAGAAAAAGCCCCAGAGCTACAGAATGAATTAGTGACTACTATCATTTCAAGTTGGAGAAGTCAATGAATGACAGCATTATTTAGTGAGAAGTTTCAAAATTTTAGAAAAAGGAAGTTTCGCCCAGAGGGATGGGTTTTATTTTTCCATATGTTCAACATCAATTTGTTCTAGCTTCTCTGTACTTCATCTTGAAGTGATTGTCTGTTAGTCTGATTTGAACACAAGCATTTGCACTCACAGTGCAGCTGGTTTTGTTGTGAGGCTATCTAATGCCTATTGAGAATGAATTATTTCATACAGCTCTGATACGGTCCGGTTTTGAGACTCTCCACGGACGAGAACAGGCACATATTATTATCTCACAGATCGTATTAAACAGCCAGATCTCATATTCTCATTGCATTGCCACTCTGCATGCCTGCCTTGCCTTGAGTCTCCTTTTTCAAGACGATCTCCTCGCTTCTTCACTGTCATCTGGGCTAAAGGGATACCACGTTGACTGCTTTTCTTCCTTGTGAATGAATCCAGGGAGTTTCATTTGTTGAAAGGAAGAGCCTGTTTATGAAATTACAAATTACAAATTAAAATCTAATAGTATGCTCCCTACGGCTACAAATCTGAGCCTTTGGGAGGGAGTCAGTCACACACTAAGGTGCTATCCCTCACCTGTGTTTTTTGCCTTTAAACAACCCAACAGCACATTGTTTATGCAGTTAAAAGAAGTGAGGAAAGCAAGGTAAGCTGAACTTAATGTAAGTGGTTTTATGACATATATGTGTGTATCAAAAATTGCATGTATGTGTCTATCAAGCAACTGTATACATGCATATGTATGTCTGAAGCCAGGAGATATGTAAATGTTTCTATACATTAAAAAAAAAAATCCCAAATAATAGTGAGCCTCAATGGTGAAAACTATTTAGCAGTCACCATAAGTAAAGAGTAAAACAAAAACAGTTTTTGTTTTAGGAGAATGGGAAAAATAACATGGTAGAGAGCCCATATTTTTACTTAAGTTCCAATTTTCTTGTAGATGAACAAAGAGTAACAGTTTCTTCTCTAGAAAACTAGAATCTTGATTCATCCCGATGAATAAAGAAATACGATCCTTAATTTCTTTCTCTGGACTTCTTCACAATGGTTGGTTAGGAATATCTTGAAATAGCTGAAGGGGATGGGATGAAATAACTTAGAATAACACACACTCACATGTTTGTAGCATTTATAACAATTGTTAACACTCACCTACGGCTTAGATTATGCAGACCGCCGCGCTAAAGACTTTCCCTGCATATCATGGTCCCAACCACCTAAAAGTAGTCATTTTAAGCAATACCCATTGAGTCATTCAGTTTTGGAAAATTAGAAAAAAGTAAAATAAAATGAAGATGTTCATGAATGGCTCTCCGTCCTGACATAGTCTTATCAACATTGCCAATAAGGTTTTATCAGCTTCAGGCATGAGGCAAATCTATCTTATTAGTGTGAAAACTAATGAAAGATCATCCTGACAATGATAATTAATTACAGGTGTTGACAAGGACTCAGTCCCTTTGCACTCCCTTTTCTGTTGCTCTTTCTCGGTCTTTCAGCTCTCCTCTCTCAATTAGACATATGAAAAGTGCGGCCCTCCCCTTTGAGAAAGAAGCTTTTAGATTAATCATATTATCTTAAGGTTCCAAATCTCCATGCCTGCGTGACCTTTCTTCCGTTAGAATCCATTATCTTAAACTATCACAATAATCCTGGCTTTAGGGAGGGAGAGAGGGAAGAGGAATCAAACCTAATAGATGGCAAATAAGATTAATCTATGATCTAAGTGCCGATTACACTTGGCCCTGCCCTTGAACACCCAGGTGTAACCTTGAAATTCACATCCACTAAGACACGGCAATTGGATTGAGTGTCCCTGAAGGCCTTAAGGGCAGCTGGCCAAGCTTTACCCATTACTCCCCAGTGAGATCCTGAGCTGTCTCAACCTCCAATTCTCTTTACTTGTGGAATTTGGCAGCTGTGCTTTTTCATGTTTGTTTTGGGATAGTTCACATTTTTTAGATAAAATACTTATTTTGGGTCCTTGGTTTTTGTTTGTCAGAAGCACCCGGCCATGGAGGGAATGAACTTTTACCTGGACCTCACAAGAGGAAAACAAATGATCCAGCTCGTCAAAATCTGATAGCAGCACCAAAATAAATTCAAGTCTTTTCTCCTTTCAAAACACTGACACTCTGATCCCTAAAACTACATATGTTTAAGAACAACCAAGAGGAGGGGGAAAAAGTCCCCTGCAACATTTGTCTTCCGAACTTCAAGCTGATTATTTTTCTTATGCGTGGCCTGAGGTCTTCCAAAGGACACCCTCTTGGTAAAATGGAACATGACATCAGGAAGTTCGAGCTACTAGGGATGGGGACTGGAAAATGCACTGGGCTTAGAGAAAATGGTTTCAGCCCAAGAGAAAGATCACTGGCTCAACAAGAGGGGAGGGAAGCAAAACCATAAGGCCTTCTCATTAAAAGTTGGCCCTGTCCCTTACAATTCAAAGTTGACCAGGTAGAAGGTTCTCTCCTTATGAATCTGTACCTTCCGGATCTCAGAAGATACTGAAACTGGGGAAGCTAGGGATACGTAAATCCTAAATGAGAGTGAGAAAGAAAAGTGAGGTCTAAATGAGGAAAAACAAGTAGGCTTCAAGGAAGAGATAATACGTCAAACTTGATGGGCAGAAGAGATGACCATTTCTTCAGAAAAGAAAGAGAACAAAATAAAAAGTGTTAGGGTTACCAGGGAGGGAGTCCATCCTTGGACATTGTCATTAGTACTGAGCCTTGCCCAGAATTCTCTCTCTAGCATATTCTCAACCACAGCTTCCCACTCAACACACAACGAGTCTGGCAGGCTTTGTTTCATAAAGGTTTTCTTGAGTGCTTTACCAAAAAATTAATACAGGTTTCCTCTTCCTTCATCATGAAGCCTGTGGGACAAGGACCTCCGCTTCCTCGTTCCTGAGTATTCTCCAATTTTCTTTTAATTTTATAACTTGTTTCCTAAGATATTTAAAATAAATACAAATTTATAAGTTGAATCTCTGTTTCCTTTTTTCTCTTTCAAAGATAGATTACTACCTTTATTCTCCCCCCATAATAGGTTTCATAAAGCAGGTATACAAATATAGATGAGTTACATGATCTCGGGTTTGTTGTAGGACATCTCTGAGTCACAAATGTGAGAAAGGGTATAAAAACGGTTCTGTGTCTATCCAGGGTGGAGGGCTCAATCACTAGAGAGATAAAAGTGAGTGGTAATGGCTGGCGGGTTGAATTGAATCCAAGCTCTGCAGCTTAATAGCTGTGTGACCCTGGGTAAAGTGGTTAATCACTCTGTACTTTAATTTCCTCACCTTAGGTGGGAATATTAGTAGTATTCACTGAATGCATTTTTGTGAGGGCTTAAGTGAGTTAAAAGAGAGTTAAACTGCTTGGAAGATATTTAGTAAGTTCTATGTACCTGTTAACCATTCTTCTTGTCCTTGATGCAGCCATCATTAGCATCTCAGTCAATACTCTCTTTTTTTCTTTTCCCTGTGAACTTAAGAACACTGGAAAACAACAATGCTATTGGTTTCTTAGATGTTTGTAAGGATCACAGCTGAAAAAACATCAAAGAAATGAAGGATTCCGGGCACTACAGTAAAAACACAAAGGATTCTTCGGGGCCTCCCTTTTCTTATGTGTTAGGACAGTGACATTTTGACTGAATGTAGGAGCCCTTGTCAGCTGTCCGGGGAGGGTTAACTCACACCTCAGCGGGAGCTTCATGCCATTAAGTCAGGGAGAGTAATGAAATTTCATTTAATTTGTCAGGAAGAAAGTGCTAATGTTAAAAGGCATTTAATAAAAAAAAGGGAGAGATTCTTTGAAAGGGAGTCCTTAAGTAATTACTTCAAGTGTCTTAGGCTACTCACCAGAATATTTACATTAGTGTCTTACAGAGCCAGTGCGTAATTAAATTAGTGCAGCATTTACATGCCCTGTCTTTTTTTTTTTTAAGGAAGTGTGATTTTATTAATAATCCTTAAAAAAGAGAAAGGAACTTGATCTAATCAAATTAGATATTAGTGTTTTTTGAAATGTTCTTAGTGAGAGAATTGCTGAGTGAAAGCTGTGTGTGTGTGTGTGTGTGTGTGTGTGTGTGTGTGTGTGTGTGTGACGGGAAGGGCTGGTTCCACCATGGAGTGGCTGTGCTCCTTCCTCATTTCCACTTGGAAGGACGCCATCTTTTATCTTCTCAGACCTGACATGGAAAGTCAGGTCAGCAACCACGGACTGTCAGCATATTGCCGTGGATATCCTTGTCTAGCTCAGGTTCTCTTTTCAACATGCCTGGGAGGACAGGATGGATAGGAATGTGTGAGTGACAGGAAGTCCTTGTGAAGCAGGGGGAGGCAGGCTCATCCCTCATCCCTCCTCTCGTGTGTGGGGAAGCTCAGTGCTATCACCACCATGGCAAGAGGTGATAACTAATGTGCCAGGAGCGGCGGGTGGCTCATGGGGCCACCACCAGCCAGATTTGGATTTCCAGAGGCAGGTCATATTTTGGAGAAAGATTCTTGAAACTTCGTTGGAAGTAACCTGCTGCTGTTTTCCACACAGATTTATAAAGCATCCCCATAGTGTGAATCCGTGCATGCATAGCGTGTGAATGACTTTTATCAGGTTTGTCTTCTGAGATGGTATGGTGTTGTGGACATAGGTTGCTGAGTTGAAGACAAAGTAAGTGAAGACATATAAAAGGTGATGTAGATATATCTCCTATAGATGAATGCAAGATGAAATGAGGTCAGAAAAGTTTGTAAACAACAAATTGCAGATCATTCTAACTGTTCTGCTAATAACAGCTGGGGTCATTTTGTATTGCTCTGCTAGTTTCTAAAAGTATCATCCTTCATAAATCTGTTCTTCACAACGTCAGGTTTTTGGTACATAAGAACTCTCTTACCTCTGAAACTTCACACTTGGCTTTCCCTCTGTCCAGGGCTGTGTTGCCTAATACAGTAGCCACTAGGCTCAGGTGGCTATTTAAATTTAAATTAAAAATTAAAATTAAATGACACCAAAAATTGAGTTCCTCGTGTGTACTAGCACATATGTCAAGCCTCCCGTTGTTTCTATGTGGTTAGTGGCCGCCATATTGGACTGTATAGCTATGGACGGTTCCATCACTGCAGAGCATTCTCTTGGACACCACAGGTCTACAGCGTCCAAAAGATCACTACCTTCTGATTTCATGTGAAATTATCAAGCTTAGATATGACTTTCTCAGGGAACTGTTTCCTACCTCCACCCCATGCCTTAAAGAAGAGTTAGCTTGTCTTCAATATCCTACTATAGGGCAATTGCCTATATGCTTATCCAAATTTATTTGCTTATTTATCTGTTTATCTTTTAAATGAAGTATTCTTGACACATCCCATTCCATTAGTTTCAGGTGTATAATGTAGTGATTCAACAAGTCTACATGTTAGGTTCTCTGAATGTCTTGATTGATAGTGAACTCAGTGGGGTCAGGGACTCCTCATCAGTAGTAATCAGCATCATATCATCCTCTTAGAGACTACATTGTAGCAAAACAATTCACTGAGGGTTTCTTAGGCGCCATTCTATGTACTTTGTATGTACGATCTCAATACTGTAAGTACTATTTACCTCACTTAGTACACAAATGGATACCACTCATTATCTTAGTACTGCAAATGGAGAGGCCAAGGCACAGGGAGCTGAATCAGTAGCTCAGGTCTGGAAGATATGAAAATGAAGGTTGTGGGGCACCTGGATGACTCAGTTGGTTAAGTGTCTGCCTTGCTAGGGTCATGATCTTGGGGTCCTGGGATAGAGCCCTGCATCTAGCTTTCTGTTTGGTGGGGAGTCTGCTTCCCTCTCTCATTCTGTGCTTTCTCTCTGTGCTCTCTCTCTCTCTGTCAAATAAATAAATAAAATTAAAAAAAAAAAAAAGGAAAAGAAGGTTGAGTGTGAGGCTGGGCAGCCTAACACCAGTGCTTCCATTCTAAATTTCCCTGTGGTTAGCTCTCCGTCAATTGTGTTGTAAGAATGCAGAGTCCCCAGCAACAAGCCTTAGAGTAGACCTTTTCCCTTTCATTACATCATTGTGCTTTAAAATTGTACCGATTTTCCCACCAGCCCAACGACAGAAAGTGTTTTCTTTTAATGTGTTTTCTGTTCACTCCCTTCAGCTCTCAACTGGAGTGTGAAAAAAGGAGGCACAGTCTACCTGTTCTCCAGTTAAGAAACCCGAAGTTCAGAAGGGGAAACAAGATGAAAGACCAAGGGGGCACACACTAGGAAGTCTGGAGGAAGGCAGTCTTGGCAAATATTCAAGTGACACGGAGCATTTGAGCAAAGAATCAGTCATGGATTTTGATTTTCCTTGGCTCTCATGTTTTAGTGTTCTGACCACCCTCGTCATGTTAATTAGCTGTATCATTTCTTTTCTCATAGACACATGTGCTGCTGATGTTAATTGTTAGATAATGAAATAACTCGACATTGTTTGCAACAAATTAAGATGATGTCTATAAATAGGTCCCCATTCAGATATTAAGCTTCATGACTATGGTATCACTACAGCTAATAATAGCTCCATACCCTGGTTTTCTTCATAGATTATTATTATTATTATTATAGTTGTTATTATTTCAGATTGAATGCCAATAACTACAAAAAAGAGATTTTTTTTAAAGGCAAATTTGTTTAATCCACAATTTGGTTAAGTGAAATTCTTATTATGACTGAAAGTTTAAGATTGCATCTTTCTACAGTGTCCATACAAATCGGTTAATATGAAAATGGAAGATTATGGGGTGCCTGGGTGGCTCAGTGCGTTTAGCCTCTACCTTCGGCTCAGGTCATGATCTCGGGGTCCTGAGATTGAGCCCTGCCTTGGGCTCTCTGCTTGGCAGGAAGCCTGCTTCCCCCTCTCTCTCTGCCTGCTGCTCTGCCTAATTGTGATTTCTCTTTCTGTCAAATAAATAAATAAAATCTAAAAAAAAGAAAGAGAAAAAGGAAAAATAAAATGGAAGATTAATTGAATCCCCAATGAGAGTATAGTTTTTCTTGTAAAAACAAAACAAACCAGAAATACCCTAAAGTGTCAAATGGGGAAGTTTTTGACTTTATGGTCTGGGTTTTGTACCTTCAGAGGACTTAACATTAGGCAAGCAATCGTCTGTGAACTTTCCTTATATTAACCCCTTTATTCCAGATAAGAAATCTGTAAGATTATTGTCCTCTTGATATAGATGAGAAAATTAGAGTGTAAGACTGTTATAACTTGCCCAAATCATACAGCTGTGACTGGCAGAGCTGGGATTTGAATTCAGGCCATCTAGTTCCACAGCCCGTTGCTTAACCACTGACCTTTATCACTTCCCTATCCACAGTCACACCCACATAAATACATACAGAAATTTATACATTCCGGAGTTTAGAAGGACTTCTCTAAAGAAATGGGGAAAGTAGAAAGAGCCTTCCAAGTTTTTATCCGAGAATAGCATCCATGTGCCACATGCAATTTGGAGTGTCCACACATTTAAAAAGAGAAAAAAAACTGCTGCTCATGTCTAAATAGGAAAATAAAAGAAGTCATTTCTAGTAAAAGTAAGCTTTTCAATTTGACAGATGTATTTGGTTCAGTGAAGGAGGATACTGGGGAACAAATATTTTATAATCTATTTTATGCTTCTATTTTCTTACTCTGCGGTGTAACATCACTTTTGTTCAATGGAAGCAAAAAGCTCGAGCTGATATTTGGAGAATTTTTCTAGATTGGTGCCACTAGGTGATTTTTTTTTTTAAAGATTTTATTTATTTATTTGACAGAAATCACAAGTAAGCAGAGAGGCAGGCAGAGAGAGGGGGGGAAGCAGGCTCCCTGCTGAGCAGAGAACCTCATGCGGGGCTCGATCCCAGGACCCTGGGATCATGACCTGAGCTGAAGGCAGAGGCTTTAACCCACTGAGCCACCCAGGCACCCCAATGTGAATTTTTATCTTTAAATAAAACTGTGTATCTGGTTACTGTCTGATACCGGTCCACAGAAAGCTAAATTTACAGTCTCTTATCCCAAACATAAAGAGAAAAAAAAAAAAAAAAGCAGAAATAAGGTGCTAAAAATATGTTCACAATTTCCTATTAGCAACAACTTTAATGAAAACCCAGACTTAGTCTTTTATCTCCTGTATCACTAATGATATTTTAAAAACATGGAGTGTATTCTTTTTAAGAGCTATTTATAAAGAGTGTACAAAGAATGGTTCACCCCAGCATTTGACCATCATAGTTACTTAGGCCTGACTGAGGATCTGATCTGGTGTTGTGGTAATCAATCTGACCTCTAAATGAGAGGGAATCGCAAAACCAGAAGTATGGAAAAGTCAGTTTAAGTGAAAGGAAAACACACCCATGCTGCTGGAGACCCTAAAGTAGATGAAAAAAACTGAGATCGGTGAAATTGACCCTTCAGGGTCATTCTAAGGGGGGACCGGGGGGGGGGGAAGAATAACATCAGACCATTTTGCCTTCCGAAAGAATGCTTTTTGAGACAAGTAGCATTCCACAGAAGGACATAAAATGACTAACCCTTTTCAAACGCAATTAAAACAATTGCTGACATTATTTAGAGCTAACTATGGGCAAAGAAAACATCCAATGTCCACAAGTCATGTTTGTGGCATTAAATATATATTCAATATATATCCTATATATGTATTGAAATGGGGGGGCAGATTGAGAAGAAATGATTTGTAAGGATGTGGTTAAAACTATTTATATACCGGGTTCTATTTGTTTTACAGTTAGTGGTGCACAGACAGCATGAAAGGTTATCTTTGACAAGGTTTTAGCTATTATTTTCTTCCAGTGAAATGGTATTTCTTGAGAAAAAAAGGTCTTTGGAACAAAATAACAATAAATCCTGATTTAGATACATAAACCTGCCATTGATATCACATAATATCAGTGTTCTTTCTCACTCGATACAGGCGTTTTAAAGATAAATGGTAAAACTGAACTGGAAATCCATCTGGCCGGTTGCCTGCTCTAATGAATAACCCCACTTTGGCTCGTGCAATGTAAGCAGAAAGTTCTCTCCCGGCCTCTTTCGTCTGTCATGAATCTACGAGACAGCCGACATAATATCTGGGCGACAACGGTGCGCTAACAGTGCGGTGACTTCCATTTTCTTTGCTTTCTATTGATTTTCACTTAATAACTGGCGAAATACTAAACGTCCACCCTGAGTACCTAATAAATCCTGCCTGAGCTTTTTATTGAGGAGAATTTAATAAAAACAACCATTGCGGCTGAGGGATTTTTCTTCTGGATAGAACATAGGGGTAGGGGACAGAGGGGTTGGGGCAAGAGGAAGCCATTTGATTTTTTTCTTTCTTTCTTTCCTCTCCCCCCCTGCCCCAAAGGGACTTTCTCCCCTTTGGAAAAATAGGGCAATGCCAAGATGTCAAGGATGCCCGGTGTTTGAAGGGGGTTCCTTCTAGAAGCCACTGTTAGTCAGTTCTGCACGCAAGCTTTCTGGCCAATGTCAGGAAAGAAATCAAGGATTTGGCAGAAACTTTTTGTCCTATGGTGCATCCTCTGACACCTGATTTCCAGCATTGGCCAAGGACTTCCTTGGTGTTACCAGGAGTTGCCAAAAATCTGTAGGAACATACATTTTACTACTCAAACAGTCTCCTACCTCGACTTGTGATTTTTTTGACTTTTGGAGGGTGCAAAAGTGATAGGTACTCAGTGGAAACTATACCTTAAATTCTGAATCTGGATCTTTTCCGGGGTTAGTGATATGCAGTACAATACTCTCTGTGATCTAGGTGGGTGGGTAGGGTGGGCAGCTCCCAGCAGCTCCCAGTCAACCATGTGATCACAAAGGTGAACAACCGATATACTCACAACCATTCAGTTTTTCATGCTCAGTACAGTTTCCAATCAATTCCATGAAATATACACCACTTCATTATAAAATAAGCTTCATGTTAGTTGATCTTATCCAATTGTAGGCAATGGTAAGTGTTCTGAGCACATTTAAGGTAGGCTAGGCTAAGCTATGATGTAGGTTTATTAAATATATTTTTCACTTAAGATATTTTCCATTTACTCTGGGGCTATCAGAATATAAGCCCATTGTATGTTAAGGGAGATCTATACACTTTGATCCTTGTTTTGGATCTGTTACTAGAAAGGAAAGCAGAAACCCCTCACCATTTTCCTCTGCATAAACTTCTAGAATAATTCCCATTGTTGATGCTTAAGAAAACCCTTTCGTCTGCTACACGGTCTTTTAAGAACATTTCACAGGTTATATTTCCCACCTGCCCCTATATTTTGACTGATCCCGAGGTTACTTTCAATTCACTGGGTTTAGCGACCAAGTATTTTAAGAGTTTCCTCCTATATATACACTCATTCCACTCCATTCTCAATAACATTTCTGAAAAAAAAAATCCACATATTTACAAAAATGAAAACATAAATCTTTTGTGAAAATGAGGTGCTTTGTTTTGTTTTGTTTTACAAAATCCATGGACGTCAAGTCTGGGTATCAATGTTATAAAAACCACAGTCACTCAAGCAAAGCTCCGCACGACTCCGTTACTCATTAACGACTCCATGGCTGCTTTTCCTAAATGGGGATAGAGGTGGTGTGAGGTAGTGTAGGTTTCATGCCACAAGACCTTGATGGAAGTCTGGGTTTTCCCTTCTTTGAGATTTGGTTGCTCTGTCTATGCAAGAGGGATACTGTTGGCCGGGCGAGCATGGCTGGCGTCACCTTACCAAAAATCAAGAAATGAGTGAATGCTCAACAGATGACGTTGATTTATTTCACTGAGATACCTCAATAATGAGTAGTGGGTAATTAACCAGGTTCGGGTTCAAAATCAGACAAATCTCGGAAGTCACCCATTTTCCTCCATAGCTTACAGCTGTCTGACTGTCCGAACTCTCATGATTCAGTTTCTTCCTTTGTAAAACAGAGCTCCTAACAATGTTGCTAAAACTGTGAAAGGAATGAATGCCTATCAAGTGATGAAAGGGTTCCTGAGGAGAACTATGCATTTTGGATGACCATGATGTGTCCATGTAGATTCATCAATTGTAACAAACAGACCATTCTGGTGAGGGATGCTGATCATGGGAGAGGCTGTGCATGTGTGCGGCAAGGGGGAAGGGCAAATCTCTGTACCTTACACCCAATTTTGCTGTGAACCTAAACTTGCACTAAAAAAATAAAATCTGTTAAAAAAAATCAGCAAAGAAAACCCAAAAAACCAACAAAGCAAAGCAAAACAACAAAACAAACACAAGCATTCCTGGGCATAGAAACACTCAATAATGGTTGTTTTTATTATTTACAAGTATTGTTTCCAAGTAACTGAAATCAAGTCGTGAATCTTTACAAAGAAGAGCTTGAACATTATTCTGATGATGAGAATTTCATTTACTTTAGGTATCAATGCATTTTTGTCAATCCCAGTTTTGGGGGGGGAGTATCATATCCTTTCTTTGTCCTGTTCTTATGAAAAATAAAGACGATTTAGTAAAACCTTTAACATTTTCCTTTTTCTGATCATTTTCTTTCACTACCTTTTCAGAGAAGGTTTTGTGTTGTGTTTGTTGTAGGTTCTTGTGAAACCCGGTCCCTTCTCTCTTCAGCAGAATATTTTGGTTTCATATAATCAGAAAGGCTAACTTCACACACAAAAAAATTCAGCAGGGTGCAGTGCACATCCCCAAGCTGAGATCTGGAGGAGGACATTTCAGACTTGAAATTCTCGGGGTTTTTGCTGGGCCGCTGGGGACGGGGGATGCACCCTCTAATCAGCTCACATAAAGGTGTATTGCTATTCAGATAATGTCTCCCACTGCTCAACAAAGGTTGTTGTACTGAGCTGTGATTGTGACAAATGATTTACTATTAGGAACATTCTGTAATTATTGTTCGGTGGGACCGCAGACCGATACATCATTAACATGATAGACGGCCTTTTATATCAGCAAAAATAACTAAATTAATAAAAATGGCTTCATTCCAAACCCTGTCAGAAAGCCAATACTCAGAACAATCAAGTAGCAGTGATACCTGAGAAAGCCATAGTTTATATCCCCCAACAAATCATGTTTTATGCATAAGTAATAAAATATTTGTATATATAATCTCTATAATATGGATCTGTGTAACATAACCAATTTTTATAGATATCGGGTCTAAACAAAAATATGGGATATTTAAATATTTTCTCCCAAATGATTTAGATTTAAATTTATGCTTCAATGCAATTGGATTGCACATTTAGAATATTATAATCTGCCTTTGACCACTTTTCTTCCCATTTTCAAGCATTGGGTAAGATTTTAATGACGATCCTGCCGATTAGAATGTCTTTCCTTAAGCTTCCTTTCTTCTCTTCTTTCTTCTTTCTTTCCTTTCTTCCTTTTCATCAGTAAACTCCTCATGTGTGCTTTCAATTCTTAGCCTCGCATTTCTTACTTTTTCGCAGAGAATGAAACAAACATTTCACCATGAAAGCAGTTTTCTTCCTCTGAAAACAATGCAAAGCTTCCAACACTTTAGTCAAAATCATCTTGTTGGTACCTGATTTAGACCCTTTGAAAGAACTGACAACCAAGTAATAATATTTGTAATGAAAATTAACACAACAGCATTAGTTGAAGTTAACTGATTGTTGAAAATTTAAGCCTCTGCTAACCTTGGAATTTCTGTGGTGCTGTGAGGCTAAGAGAGACGGGGCTCTCTAGAAACTTTGCCTGAGTAATTTCCGAAGTCTTTCCATCAGCCCTGTGAGGTAGCTGTTGTTACGGTCACCTTACAGAAAAGGACATTGAAGTTTAGGATGCTTGGGAACTTACCAAAGTTCTGTCTCCTCATTATCTTGATGCACATACTTTGGGTCTATATTGAAAACCATGACACACAGAATCTATCATTGAGGAACAGGCTAGCCTTCAATTTTGCCATCTTGAACAAACATTACTTCATAGAAGTAAAATCTACCACTGCGTTTCTCATTATCTTTGCTCAGATTGCTGTGATTCTTACATTTGAAAAAGAAACTATTAATCATAGTATTTAGTATGATTAAGTAAGGAAAAAAATTGAACCTCTTTAAAAATGAAGATTATCTGCTAAAAAGAAAAAATCTAGTATCTTTAAAAATATGTACTTTTCCGGGGGCACCTGGGTGGCTCAGTCAGTTAAGCATCTGTCTTTGGCTCAGGTCATGACCCTGCGGTCTTTTGATGAAGCCCTGCAACCCAACAAGTCTGCCTCTCCTTATTCTTCTACCCCTCCCTCCACTCCTGCTCTCTCACTCTCAAATAAAATCTTATATCTAATCTTATATATATATATGTACATATATATATATACTTTTCTAGTATGTTTTTAAATGCAAAATACCCTTTGCCTTGCCCTGAATAAGCATTGTGTAATTAAGACATCCGCCTCACTCCTCATGCATCAGTCAAGTTGCAAATACACATTGGTCAAGTATATAAGCACGTAGAATTCAGTACTTTGGCAGATAGAGTACAGAAGCTATGTAAGTTAACGGCTGGGACTAAGAAAGCAAAAGGAGAGAGGAAAAATATATTTTTTTAAAGATTTTATTTATTTGACAGATAGAGATCACAAGTGGACAGAGAGGCAAGCAGAGAGAGAGAGAGAGGAGGAAGCAGGCTCCCTGCGGAGCAGAGAGCCCGATGTGGGACTCCATCCCAGGATCCTGAGATCACGACCTGAGCTGAAGGCAGAGGCTTAACCCACTGAGCCACCCAGGTGCCCGAGAGGAAAAAATATTTTTAAAAATGAAATGAATATAGTCCCACTTGATGTTTGAATGACTATATATCTAGAATATCGTCACAGAGTTAAAGGGGTAACTAAGTTACTGGGATCTCTAACGGCTAGCCTACGGTTTGCTTGGAAATTTTCAATAGCAACAAGTCCTCACTGTTCATTTTAGTGAGATCTTAACATGTTGAGGTAAAATTAATCAACTACTTAGTTAATTTTAAAAAACATGCTGAGGTAAATGCATAGGAATGTAACTGTAATGTTTAAAAAATAAATCCGGAAGATGTGATGAGCTGGGCTATTTTCTTGGACCTGAGTTTGCTGAAATTGAAAGTGCACGTGGCTTTCAAACACAGGTGTCTCATTATTCTAAAGCCATGAGTCATCCAATCATAGTTATTGATGGTTTGGAGGGAAGAAAACCATGTTTCTGGGTACGTTCTTGGAACAGACTCAGAGAAACAAAAAGTGTGCTATAAGAATGCATATAAAAACCTTTAAGATATATCTGAGTAGAAATCACAATTATCTTAGTGGGTTTTAACACTTTACTGCTGATAGTAAATTTCCATAAAAAGCGACCATTATAATAATGGGGATCTAAAAGGACACCTAAGACATCAGGAAAAGGATAAAATAGAACTCAGTGGTTTCTTTTTCTATTCTTGTCTTCCTCTCCTGCTTTCTATGGTTCAGTGTATCTCATCAACAATCTCTTGTCTAAAACTCTTGGGGTAGATGTGTTTATAATTTAGATCTGTTAGGGTTTGGGAAAGCGACAGGGCACATACATGCGTGTATTATGCCCATCACCAGTAATGTCTGGGTTGGCATCATTAACACGTCTGCAGCAACACACAGGAATGCTCACACTCAGCGGGATAAATAAAGACTATGCACACCCTGCATCAGGTTGGGTCATGTCTTGCTACTTACGATTTTAAGCCAGTTTATATTGGCTGATAAAGAGATCCCTCCACCAAAAAGTATAAATAAATAAATGCTGATTTCCTAGATGAAGACTCAGCTTAAGGAACTGCAAAAGAGGGATTACAGATCTCTGCACACCAACCCTGAGCACTGTGTTAATTAAAATATGACCTAAATTAACTTTTGCACATTTTATAAAGATCTTATGTTTTAGAGCTGTTTTGGATTCACAGCAAGATTGAGTGGACGGTACAGAGATTTTTCCATCGATCCCCTAGACCCCCACACATGCCTACCCTCCCTCATTACCAAAATCTCTACCGGAATGGTAGAGTTTGTCCAAGTGATGAACCAAAGTTGACATGTCACCATCACCCCCATCCAAAGTCTACAGTTTGCATTAGGGTTCACAAGGGTATTTGTTGTTACTGTATATTGTCCTTTGTGCCTTTTCGCAGGGCTTTTCCACTCTTGATGAGAGCTTAAAAATATATATATTACCATTTCGTAGATGCTCAATAAAATTCCCTTTATTCATTAAGCAACCGATATTGCAATACAATAAACCTTTTAGAAGGATGCTCTTGTTACCTCATTCTTGTACAGAAACTTTGAATGATCTAATGCTTCAAACTGTCGCTCCTGTAACTATTTTCAGAAGCGCTCATGCCTTGTGGGAAAGGTGCAAACATTGTCCATAATTGCCTACATACAAAGCATTTTATTAAATAAAGACATGGCTTTAAAGCAAGATCTCTATCTAAAAAAGATTTGGAAAAATCCTGTTATGGTAGCGCAGTTCTTCTAATTCTTACTGTGTAAGTGAAAGCAGATTCCAAGGCTGGTTGTAATGGGAAATGTGGCCCAGAACTGTAGCTCAAAGACACTTGGATGATATTAGAAGTCATCTTAATTCTGAGAGCAAAGAAAATAAAAAAGTAATCCAGTCAAGTATCGAGCAAGGCGAAGGGAGGCATGCAGGCAAAGGACCCAGGGCGACCTTCTCTCCGGGTACACAGGGAGAGAATCTGTAATTGTTTTTATGGCTAAAGCTTGATTGAGACCTATTTTAAACCTCGTCGTTTCTGCTTTGGCCTTCTCTTCAAGGAAGACAAATGCCCTTGAAAAGGAGTCTTAAAAGTATGATTCACGGACTTGGGAAGAATGACAGGATGCAGACAGCCTAGAGTGGTGTCTTCCCCCAGAGGAGTTCACATTTCCTTCCTCTTAATCTGACTGAACCATTAAAAAGTTAGTCAGTTCCCTGGAGGCCCTTCCCAAGGAATCTCCTAAAAGGAAAATACCCTGCACTGGAAAGGTAATTTACCTAGACAGGATTTAAAAAGAGAAGTTCCAGTTCAGAGATAACCAATGACTTCACAGGGGCCGCTCTATTGTGTCTTTTCAGGATTCTTCCAGAAGTCAGGTTACTGATCAGAGGTAGGCAGAACAAATACACAACTAGGCTCATGCACGTTATTCATTTATTCTTATAAAGCAGTGAAATCCCAAATATGATCGTTTTATAGCTTTCAGAATGTCATCCTGGAAATATGCAATCAATTGATTATTCCTGAAAATAGGCTCATGTGCAAGCCAACCACATGGGGCTTTCTATTCTAAGAATGTTTTTAATTACTTTATCTAGTGGGAAAGCTCTTTGCTTACGGATAGGGATGTGGGAGGAGAGCAGAATTCTGTGCTCAGGACCTTAGGGAGTGCTGTGGTAACTCAGTGTCTAAGGTCTTCGGGAAGCCGGACTTAAGAGCTGATTCCCATTTATGGCAAAATCACTCATGAATCTGCCTTTTTAAAGTCCACTGGAAAGGGAGTACGGCTACAGAGAGCAGTGAATATTTGTAAAACAGCTTGGTTTCCCATCCCTGGCAATTCTGTCTCCCCTCCTCCCACCTCTCACTAGGCTCTTAGCCCCTTTTTGAGTGAACCATAGAAAAGGAAAGAATGAATGATGACTTTGGATCCTACCAATTCCTAGCAACAAACTAATTTCTTTTCTAACATTTTGTAGGTGACAGATACGAAGTTGACCACTGCATGACATTTACTAGGCCCTTCTGCCTTTCATAGATCCCAGCTTACATAAAAAGGAATTTCACTGATGGTCGTGAGAACTATGTCTCAGTGTTCTTGCTCAAATAGTCTGAGGACATGCATTCAACATTTACACACTCTTTCCGGCTGATTACTTAAAAGTTCTCTCAGAAGAAAATGGAGAGGAACTGTAAACAGTAATGTGGAGAAATTAAAATGCTGAAGCTGGCCCATGGAAGACAGACTCTTTGATGGACCAAAACCACAGACACATCGGGGAGGAGGCTGGCCAAGAGGAAAGCATGTTCTCATCTTAGACTTCCATTTTCTGAAACTGGAAGGATTCAAGTCTGAAACGCTATTGGATTAAAACAAGTTTCTAAGGTATAGGCTAGGGTTCTGTTCCTGTACTTTATTAAAAACTAAAGTCAAGCAAGGAATCTGTTTTGGGGATATCTGGATTTGCATATCTTTAATCAATGCAAATCCTTTAGCATGCGAAATGAAAGGGATATGGTGGGCAAATGTAAGTTTCTATTTATCAAATAGTCATATTCAAATTATCTGATTATAGGGTAAAATCAGGAGCGACATTGTAAAGCTACCCTTGTAGTGCCTAATTTGCCATTAAAAATAGGAAAACTACCCATATTTGATAAGTCATTTGTCCCATTATTTCTTGTCCTATGAACTATGAAAAAAAGTTAAGAAAAATCCCTTTCCTTTTTTTTCTTTTCATAAAACTCAATTCGCAGGCCTGCATATTTTATTCCCATTTTTTTCTTGTGTGCTTCCTTCTGTATTTTTTGGCTGCACTGGTGGAATTTTCTGTGATAAGAGGACCACCAATCCAGTGAGCATGGTGTGGGGTTGGCCCTGTTGAGTGGGCCCCACCGGGGCTCTGAGGAAGAGGGCCAGGAATTCACAGGCCTTGATTACTGCCAGGGGCTTGTTCTGCTTTTAAGTTAACTATGCTCTTCCTGGTAAATCAATGCCTGAACCTTGGAGGCTCAGCACCAACTCAGTGATTGAGCAGACACTCTGGAAGAAAAGAACTCCCAGCCATGTCTACGTGACATTACTCTCAGCTTCTTCCTCTTGGCTCCTAAGGGAAACAAGGAGTCTAGGGGAAGGGGGGTTCCATGTGTGAAATACTTTTAGGGCTTTGAGAAATTTCAAATGAACTTCTGTAGTGAAACATTGTAAGCAGAAGTAAAAGTGTCTTCATTCATAAAGGACAACCATTTTGTGTTTAAAGCTCTTCGTTTTGTGCTCATAACACATCTACCCACCATACATACTTTCTTAAAAAAAAAATGAAAAGCAAAGATGTCAGGATTCTTTGAATTCTGATATTTTAAACATCCTCTCTGTGATCCAATTTAATTTTGTAACTATTTATGGACCACCTAAACCGTTAAGTCGTTGGGTTATGTATGGGTTGGTAATATGAAGATAAAGAATATAATACTGGCATTTAGTCAAATGGTTCTGAAGGTTAGTAACCGGTAATTCTATTCTTCTTTTAATGTAGTTACAAGTATTTCCTTCTTGATAGATTTCATTTCATTACCATGACTGATTTTTCATCTCTCCTTCTTTCCATGCCGTTGGATATGTGACTTTGTCTTGTTACTAAAGGCCAAGAGTCTGCTTTTCCTTTGACTGAGGGTCACTGATGTGACTTGTTGTGGCCAATAGAATAAGGTAGAAATCATAGTCTGCCTTAAGAGGCTTTATCGACTTTAGCTTTCCTACTCGTGCTTCTCCTATAAGGTTGATGAACATAGGCCTGGGCAGCACTGCTGGTCTCTAAAGAAAGAAGAAGAATATGGAGAACAGAATCCTCCCCAGCCGAACCATCCTAGCTGGGCCTGTCCAGATAAGCTCAGCACTCAGCTTTGATCAACTAAATCCCAGCTAACCTATAAGTACACCAGTGGTGGCCAAAGCCATTTTATTTTATTTTATATTTTATCTTATTTTTATTTTTATTTTTTAAAATATTTTATTTATTTATTTGACAGAGATCACAAGCAGGCAGAGAGAGAGAGAAGGAAGCAGGCTCCCTGCTGAGTAGAGAGCCCGATGCGGGGCTCAATCCCAGGATCCTGGGATCATGACCTGAGCCGAAAGCAGAGGCTTAACCCACTGAGCCACCCAGGCACCCCTTATCTTTTTTTTAAAAACATTTATTTATTTGTTTGAAAGAGAGAGAGTGTGTGCCTAAGTGGGAGGGGCAGAGGGAGAGTGAGAGAGAATGTTAAGCAGACTTCCTGCTGAGCATGGAGCCCCATGTAGGGTTCCATCTCATGACCATGAACATCATGACCTGAGCTGAAACCAAGAGTTGGGCACTCAACTGTCTGAGCCACCCAGGGGCCCCCAAAGCCATTGCATTTTAGAGTGGTTTGTTGTATAGCAGCAGTTCTCCGCTACAACAAAATTCATTTGTTCATTCACTTATTCATCCTCCAACATCAGCTGGATATCTAACAGGCATCATGTTCTATGGCAACAGGCCCGAGATACAGAGCACAGACTTCCCATGGAAAGCGGTAAACGGAGTAGTAAATGAAAGAGACATGCACAGGGCTGACATAAAGGCATGCATGGGATGCTGTGGTGAATCCTTAATGGAGTGCTACCAAGGCATTCTGGAAGAGGAGGGATGGATCCAAGAATAATTGTAATGGGTAGATAAGGGTTAAAAGGAGCACTAAGGTTGGATTTTGAAGGGGAAACATATAGAAAGTCATTCTAGGCATAGAAACCAGGACAGCATCTGCAAATATCCCATTGCTGAGAAAGAGCCTGATGACTTGAAAACACAGCAAGAAGTTCATCACAGGCAGAAAGTCTGCCTTATATTTTCTTAAATTCCACGTGGTTCTCAGCACAGGAAAGTCAGGTGTGCTTTAAGCAGAGCTTGGTGATACTGGTCACTGTCTTGAGTGGAACCCAGAGATAATGTTTAAGGAGAGTCCCCTTAACATCACTCTGCTCTATCTAAATTCAGACCTAACTTCTTGAGAATGTCAGACTAAGGCAGGAAGCCTTTTGATTATTTGTGCTGTTTTTCTCTTCACTTCCTGCTTTAATCTTACAGTACAGGGACGAAACTATTCTAAGGGGAGCTACATCCTTGGTATTTTTGGCATGTCTCTTACCAGGAAACTGGTGGAAATGTCAGAGCTACCTTTTTCAAGAGATTTCCACTTAAACCAAGGGGGGTTGCATCCACTTCCTAACCATTCAGAGCTTCGGCCATTTGTGGTTTGCTCCTGTTCACTAGCATGAAGACTTGTTGAGAAAAAGTCAGGAAGTCCTTAAAGGCCCCGCAACCATGTTTTCTTAACTGTCAAGTTATGACCCTGCCATTTATATGAAAGGGTTGTAGAAAGAGAGATATAGAAAATTAGTATGTTTCGATTGGAAAGATGCTCTGAGGTCATCAGGCCCAGTGGTCCCCATTTACCAAGTTAGAAGGGCCTGCTCTAGGGACCAGAAAAAAAAAAAGAAAATTGGTTCAAGAGCTTATTAATTAAAGACAAAAGTAGTTCCCAAGCTAGGGTGCTTGGCACCACATCCCCTTGCATTCTTTTTTTTTTTTTTTCATCCCCTTGCATTCTTGACTTCTATACTCTTCATATTATCTAGAACACTAAACCTACAGACAAAGCTTATAAAGAGAGAGAGAAACAAAAACGTTTCCAGTGTCTTGAAACAAGAAAGAACAAGTCAAAAGAGAAAATGGCACCAAGAATTTGCAACAGAGCTGAAGGAACGGGTTTTGCAAGTATGGCGGCTAGTTTACTGTGTTAAAACTATTCGTAAACATAAGACCTTCGTGTAGGCAGGAAGTGGGAGAAGGGACCAGAAAGGAAGAGGAGGCAAGAAGACACTACATCTTTAAATTAAATTGAATGTTCTGTGACTTTAAATGAAAGCTCTTCTGTTGTTGGGCAAATAAATTTAAACCACTTAACATGGCAGAGAAGGTCAGGCAAGCTTATTATAGTGATCATAGCGTTACAGCTACCGCGATTGACCGCTGCTCTCTGGAATCACCAATAATCAGAGACCGCAAGCTGTGTTTGCAGAGAAAGGTCATCATTCATTTTTTTCAAAGCATTAATATCTTTTGTTTGTTTGGCTCAACATGAAACAGGAATCGATAGAGGTAATTCACGGAGCAATTAGCCCCTCATCTGTCAAACGGCATCTGGGTGTATTTAACAAAAAGACCTTTGGAAAGGTTTAAAAAGGAAGAAAGTGCCTGTACGATCAACAATTTATATTTTCTACATGACATGTTGTGTATGTATCTGTGAAAAGGGGGGCCTTGGGACTAAGAAAATATACATAAAGCATGCTATAAATCTACACTTCAATGTTATGGCGTCGCAGTGTAGAGATACACCAAAAAAAGCTCAGATTGCATTCTTGTCTTGTTCCCAGGAAGATAGTACGTAGCATTTGGGGGTTTTTGTATCATGGGCTGTCACAGCCCTAGTACGGAGATTTCTCAGAAAAGAAGACCTCAAGGAAAAACTTGTTCTGGGCCGTGTAACAAATTAGAGAGTTCGGCCATCAGGGGCAAATGCTCTCTTTTGGTATCAGAGCCTACTTTTGTGCTGGGCTAAACATCTCTATCTCCTGAGACTGTCCACGGCCATGCTGTGTGACCCATTGCATGGACACAGGTCCCAGCTCCCACCCAGCTCAACACTAGTCACACCACTTTCAAGTTGGCACTGTCTTCACATCTAGTTTGTATTAAAATAAGAAATGAAAAAGAGAAATGCAAAATTAATTTAAAAGGCTCTAGAATTATTAAAAAAAAAAACACAAATTCTCTTCTGGGTCTGTTTTTCTTTACTGAATTTCAAGTGTGTGTACTATGGGATTTGTACAGTTAGTATCAAAGAGGTAGGCTTTAAAAAATCATCGTAGGGACTCGTCTACACATTTACACAAATGCTATTACTCTCAGCAGGACCAGATGTATTTCTGGAATGTGGTATTTTCTTTTCAATCTCTGGCCCCTCCTTCTCATTTTTTCTTGACTTTCCTTCCTTCCTTCCTTTTTCCTTCCCCAACTCCACTTTTTTTTTTTTTTTTAAACTTTTGGTCTTTACCCAGTCTGTAAGGTGATGGTCAAAAAAGTCATGAAGTACAAAAAAGAAAGTTACAAAAGTTTTGCTTATTCTGTGACTTAAAGAAAGCACATTTTTCAGTTTAAAATTTAGTTTTATTTTTAATAGTCAAATATTTTTAACAGGCTGTCTATCCATCTCCAAACATTTTTCAGGATAATTGTGAACATCTTATCTGCAAATTATGTTATACAGTTAAATGAAAAGGTAAGAGACTCCACTGAACTTTGGATATAATGACTACTGTATAAAAATGTCACAGCAAAGAGAGAAAGGAAACCATCCTTAAATAATGTTGTTTGGGGGTAAAGGGATTATGGAAGTCATTTGTGTTTCATTAACAATTTCAGTATTTTCCAAATTTTCTGTCATAAACACAATACTATTTTAATTGGAAAAAGTAAAGCATTACTTACATTTAATACAGTAACATAAACAAGGCAAACATGTCTTTGTGAAGTCGTTATGTTCTATACTGACCTCAGATAACCAGAATTTTACTTTTTGTAAACACTACCATATACTTTTACAGGATTTATTTCATGGTTAGAAATAATATGAGTTCTTAGAGCCTCAAGAAATTGTACAGAGCCCGTACAATTCCAGTCACTACAAGACTGAAGTTGAAGGCAGTGAGGTAGTAGGAAGTAGATCATGGCGCATCTACATTTCTCAAATAATGAAATCCTGTCCATAAGAGAATTTCATTGTCAAATACTTGAGTTCATCTTATTTTTCTGGCTGTGGAATTGAATTCTCAAGGCATTGTGACACAGTGTTTCCTTCCTCCCACCTCCCAACTTTTTTGTTATTTTTTCTGTTCATGTGAGCTATGTGAGAAGTTTCCATACATTCAATACATGGCTTCCTTTAATTAGGAAGTCTCTCTGTAACTCATAGATACTGGCTAATAATCATTTTCCACACTTCCAGTTACTAAAACAAACATCATAGTCAGCAGTTGCCTAGGGTCTATCCTGCTTTCATGAAAATACTATATTATACTTGAACAATAATCCAAATCATCCCACTGTCCAAATGGTTAGTCACAAGCAAGGGTCATTATTTCCTTGTTAGACTCTGTTAAGGTTGGGTCTGGCTTCCATGGGCTTTGCACATTCTTCTGATTTGTAAATCAAACCTGAGTTAGAAAGATGGACTGCCACCTCCTCCTGGCTCTGCTTAGTGTCACAGGGGTACAGTTCATCAGACAAACACCTCATAAGCATCAGTTCTGGCTGCCTTCCAGGGAAAACCATGTCATGCCATTGAATAACACTTAGGACCCAATCTTTCATCCTCCTCCTCCATAACTAAATAAATTAGGTAAAGGTCTTGCCCTGTCTCAAGATAACAAGAAGTTTAAAGAACTTACTAGTGTTTCATGTTGCAGACACTAAGCTTTAGAGAAGTGAACAAAAACAAGATGGCGGCTTTCCTGAAGTTCAAAGGCAGCTCTGATAGTAAATGAATACTGATGGGCGCAAATAATACCACTGAAAGAAAAAGGGAAGGGGATCTGGACTGAGGGGTGATAGAGAACGAGCCTGGACTTTTCTAAGGCTCTCCTACTCAAAACCTAATCATCCAGGGCCAGCATCAGCAAACTTTTCTGTAAAACCAGACAGTAAATAGTTTGTGCTTTATGGGCTATACCACATCTGTAGCAGTTAGTCAGCTAGCGGCTATAGTGTGGAACCACCATTGAAATATGTAAACAGACGAGTGTTGTCCATGTTTCAATAAAACTTTATTATGGATACTAAAATATGAATTTCCTATAATTTTTATGTGTCAGAAAATATTCTTCCTTAGATTTTTTTTTCCAACCACAAATGCAAAACCAAACCAAAACAAAACAAAATATTCTTGACTCACAAGGGATGGAAAAGCAACTATTGGATTGGAATTGGCCCTTGGGTCATAGTTTGCCTACCCTTTGTTCTAGAATTCAAACTCCTACTACAAGTCAGTGAATAAAAGCTTACAAAATGGCAGGTCAGCTGCCAACTCAGAATTCTAGAGTTCAAAGTTTTAGTTCAAATTTATGAACCGGATTTTTTTTTTTTTTTTTAGATTTTATTTATTTATTTGAGAGAGAGAGCATGAGCGAGGAGAAGGTCAGAGAGAGAAGCAGACTCCCCGTGGAGCTGGGAGCCCGATGCGGGACTCGATCCTGGGACTCCAGGATCATGACCTGAGCCGAAGGCAGTCGTCTAACCAACTGAGCCACCCAGGTGTCCCTTATGAACCGGATCTTACAGAATGATCATAAACTGTTGTTTATCATTTAACTATCATCTCCTATGAATAAAGGTGTTTATTTCAGACAAGTTTTATTAAACTTTTTCTCTGCTTTTTAAAAAAAATTAGTATTTTTTTTCAGTGTTCCAGGATTTATTGTTTATGCACCACACCCAGTGCTCCATGCAATACGTGTCCTCCTTAATACCTTGTCTCCCCACCCCCTCCCTTCCAAAACCTTCAGTTTGTTTTTCAGAGTCCACAGTTTCTCATGGTTCATCTCCCCCTCCGATTTCCCCCAGTTCACTTTTCTTTACCTCCTCCTAATGTTTTTAAAACTCGTCAAATTTAGAAGAGGATCTTAATTATGTATGACTCAGGCATCGGGGTTGGAGTGGGATGGGCTATGTATAACCAGACCAAATTAAGCTGCATAAAATCATGTCTTTCTATGTGTAAGGTAGATTTTTTTTTTCAGGTAAAAAATCCCCCAAAGTCGGGGCTCCTGAGTGGCTCTGTCATTAAGCACCTGCCTTTGGCTCAGGTCATGATCCCAGGGTCTTGGGATCCAGTTCCCCATCAGGATCCCTGTTCAGTGGGAAGCCTGCTTCTTCCTCTCTCACTCCCCCTCCTTGTGTTCCCTCTCTTGCTGTGTCTTTCTCTGTCAAATAAATAAATAAAAATAAAATAAAATAAATAAATAAAATTTTTAAAAAATAAATAAATAAAAGCTTTTTTAAAAAAATCCCCCAAAGTCTCAAAGCCAATATCAGTTTAAATTATAGTTATTCAGGCAATGGATGTGTATTATTAAATAATTTTGAAAACTCTTTGGTGATAGAAGAAAATGTTCCCTTTTTGGTATAAATGAAAATAAACCAGAGCGCAGAATTCTACATTTGTCTGTACATGTATATGTATTTTCTATAACAGAAAGCTGTCAACATTATGGGGATGCTGGGGTCAATTACTTCTTCATGCTTTTTTCCTACTTTCTAAATATTTCACAATGTGTATACTGCTTTTATAATTAGAAAAAACAACACAATATTATAAGAATATCATTTACTTCCAACTTTAAAAAGTATTTCTAGGGGCAGATCTCTGCCTCTGTAGCAATCCCCGATGAAGAATCATGAAATATGTTGCATGATTCATTGACTGCTGTAAGGCTCCATGATAGCATTGACGATAACCTCCAATGAGCTCATAAAAATAATTACCTGAAAGTTAGACAAATTCAGCATTTTTGTGGCATGCAAATAAAGAAAAGGAAGGAAGAAACATGAGATAACACAAGAAAGATTTCATAAAAGGAACAGAGATAACTATATGTGAAAAGAAATAATGGATGTTACTAACTTCTGTAAAATTTTGACAGGTCGATAGAACTGAACGAGAGAGAGCCAACAAACCTCCCTCCCTTGCTATTCAAAAAAGGAACAAAGCACTAATTACTCTCTGGCATCAAAATCTTATTTATATTTATGACCAAAACTTTCTTAAAAGCTTGTCTTCCTTTTTATTTGTAAGTTTCCTGAAAAAATGGCTGAGGCCAATTAAACTTTCATTAATGGGGACAATGAAATAAAGGGGGATTCTTCCTTGCATCGTTTAGAGCAGTTTTAGTTCAAATTTTGAATAAAACAGATCTCAACCCACAGCTCAACACGTGATTCTTACCTATGTATTTATTCCTATTACATTCCAGATACCACCATAAAAGAGGTTAATGTAGTTTGCTTTCTCCTTATTAAAAAATAAAAATTAAAAAAAAATTAGACCATGAAAGCAGCTCTGGGAAAACAAAAAACAAAAAACAAAAAACTTATTTTAAAGGTATATTATTAAGTGACTGGTTTTAAATGACCAAGGTTCAAAACAGTTTTATTTATGCTGTGCAATGATTGGAAGACAAACAAGAATATGAGAATAAAAGAGCTGGTAGCTTCTCACTCCTAAAATAAAGGCATCATAGCCAGTTGATTATATTTTGGCCTAGAAGCTTGAGATCTAATTATTAAATTTGACTTAGCAAACATTTTTGACTGAAAATACCAATAGAAATATATCTGAGATACTATTGAGTGTCTCCTCTCTCTTTTTCTGCTTCTATACTATAGAAACCTAGTTTCCAAGTAATCTACTTGACTGACGGAACTGTAAGGGAGAAGAAATTACAGCTGTAGGACCCAACTACTTTACTTCACCTTATCAAATGCACTCACCAATTTATGTTCTTAGCACTTTTCCACAGTCTGACAAGAATCAGGACTATTCTGGGGCTTTTTGAGCCCCTCCTGTCTCTTGGGATGGTGCCGACACTCTATCTTGACAACTCAGATCCAGCCACCAGGCACCACCCACAGGCCACTGATAGCTTTTCAACTTGTTGAAGGTGAACCAGGAGGAAGCATGGAGACTTCAGTTTTTACCATTGCATATTATGACTCATAAATTTAGATTGAAATTCGAAACTCAACTCAAAAAGATTTGGCTCTTCCTCATAAGCTACTGATTGAAAGCTTGTAATAAATAGAGGCATGGATACTATAGGTGGGGGCGGTATTCTTCATTTCATCAGGGACCTCACTAAGTCCATGAAGTTGCATGGGAGTGCTGAGAGGTAGAGAAAACATATTTAAAAGAGTGACATCATGGCTGCCCACAGAGAGTCACACAAGTCTATGGGAAGGACTGGAATGGAGATTGGGACTTGAAGGATTGGTAAGTCTGGGTGGGCGCAGAGAGGAGAGGTAAGAGAAAGTAATGAGCTGTGCTCATGACCAATGTATTATGGCCCAGAGCCTGTGTTGGTTGCTCTCCACATGCTATCCCCTTCACTTCTCATCAGGAAACTGAGGTTCAGAGGAAGTAGAGTTCTCCTAATGTTGCACAGCTAAGTAATATGAGAAAACTGATTTAAGCTCAGATCTGCCTCATTCTGAAGCTTATGTTTTCAATGCACTGAACTGTATCAAGGATGTGTTTTGGAAAACAGACCTGCAGGAGCAAGAGTGAGAAGGATGAATACACAAGAGCTTCAGGATGGTAGATTTTCCTTCCTGGAACAGTGGTTGAATGAAGCAATTTATATATATATATGCATAGATATAGATATAGATATACATATACATATACATATACATATACATATACATATACATATACATATAGATTTTCCCCCCCCTAGGAAGAACAGAATTGAAATGACAAGCAGGAGAAATTTATTTCCTGGTGGCAAGTATTCCATGTTAACAGTAGAAAGTTAAGCAATTATGGAAAGAATCACCAACTATAAAATCAACCAGGGCTAGCTACTGTTTTTGTTCTAACATATTGTCTTCCAGCCGTTTTTTCCCCTTCAAATACATATATATATTTACATAATAGAGTTTTTTTTTTTATTAGAATTTGGTTTTCACATTTCTTTTTAAATTTTTATTTATTTGACAGACAGAGATCACAAGTGGGCAGAGAGGCAGGCAGAGAGAGAGAGAGAGGAGGAAGCAGGCTCCCCGCCGAGCAGAGAGCCCGACTCGGGGCCCGATCCCAGGACCCTGAGATCATGACCTGAGCTGAAGGCAGAGGTTTTAACTCACTGAGCCACCCAGGCGCCCCAGGTTTTCACATTTTTGTAATCTAATACCTGAATTAATAACAGACCACAACCATATTGCATCTCATATTCTCCTCAAAAATATATTTTTAATGAATTGGAATATCTGATATGCATGATTGCCATACTTTATTAAACTCCTATATTAAACATTGAAGTCATTTCTAGTTTTTCTAGTTTTTTCAGTTTGAAATGATGTCAACATTTTCATTTCAATCATTTTGTGCATTTCTGATTTTTCCTTAAGAAATCATTCTTTTTTTTTTTTTT